>NC_082661.1:125193425-125498445 GCF_025265405.1 Mesoplodon densirostris
GGTTCATGGAGCATTGTGATGACAATGACATGGAGCATTGTGATGCCAAGGGTCTTGGAGCTTTGTGATGACAAGTCATGGAGGATTTTGATGAGAAGGGCAGGGAGCATTTTGATGACCGGGTCATGCAGCAATTTGATAAAAAGTGTAATGGAACATTTTGATGGCAGGGGTTATAGAACATTGTGATGGCAGGGGTCTTTGAGCTTTGGGATGGAAAGGGTCATGGAGCATTTTGATGACAGGGCTTATGGAACATTGTGATGGCAGGGGTCATGGAACACTGTGATGATAAGGGGATGTAGCATTGTGATGACAGTGTCATGGAACATTGTGATTACAAGGATGAGGGTGTATTGTGATGACTAATGATGGAACATTGTGATATCTCTGGTGAGAGAGCATTTTGATGAGAAGGGCATGGACCATTGTGATTACAAGGTTTATGGAGCATTGCAATGACAAAGTTTGGAACGTTGTGATGAAATGCGCGTGGCACATTGTGATGACAATGTTCATGGAGCACTGTTCTGACAAAGACATGGAGCATTGTGATGACAAGTTTCTCAGAGAATTGTGATGAAAAGTTCATGGAGCATTGTGGTTACAAAGGTCACAGAGCCTTGTGATGACGCGGGCATGGACCATTGTGATGACAAACGTTATGAAGCATTGTGATGACTGGAGTCACGGAGCATTGTGATGACAGGGGTCATGGAGCATTGTGATGACAAGGGCATGGAGAATTGTGATGACAGTGGCATGGAGCATTGGTCTGACAAGTTTCATAGATTATTGTGATGAGAGTGGGCATGGTGCATTGTGATGACAAGGGCATGGAGCATTGTGATGATAAGGTCATGGAGTATTGTGAAGACAGGTTTCAGGGAGCATTGTGATGACATATGTCATGGTCCATGGCGATGACAATGGCATGGAGCTTTGTGATACCAAATGTAATGGAGGATTGTGATGAAAAATATAATGGATCATTGTGATGATTAGGGTTTGGAGCGTTATGATTACAAAGGCCATTGAAAATTTTGATGACAAGGTCGTGAAGCATTGTGATGACAAGGTCCTGGAGCATTGTGATGACAAAACCATGGAGCCTTGTGATGACAAGTCTCATGGAGCATACTGATTAAAAGGGGAATGGAGCATTGTGATTACAGGGGTCTTGGAACATTGTGAAGATAAGGGCAGGGAGCATTGTGAAGAATAGACCAAGGAGCATTCTGATGGCATGCGTCATTGAGCTTTGTGATGACAATGGCATGGACCATTGTGATTACATGGGACTTGGAGCATTGTGATGAAAAGGGCATGGATCATTGTGATGAAAAAGGCATGGAGCCTTGTCATGACAGGGTTCAAGGAGCATACAGACAACAAGTGTCAGGGAGCATGTTGATGACAAATGTATTGAGCATTTTGATGACGAAGGTCATGGAGCATTGTGATGAGAAGACCATGGATAATTGTGATGACGAGCATCCTGGGGCATTGTGATGACAAGTGTTATGGAATATTGTGATCACAAGGGTTTGGAACATTGTTATGACAGAGGTCATGGAACATTCTGATTTCGTTGTTATGACAATAGCATGAAGCATTATGATGATGGGCATAGTGCATTGTGATGACAGGGTTCATGGATCATTGAGATGAAAAGGGGCATAGAGCATTGTGATTACAGTGTTCTTGGAGCATTGTGATGAGAAGGGTCATGGAGCCTTGTGATGACAAGGCCATGGAACATCGTGATGGCAGGGGTCATGGAGCATTGTTATGACAGGGGTAATGGAGCATTGTGATGGCAAGGGCTTGGAGCATTGTGATGAGAAGGCCATGGAGCATTCTGATGACATGTGTCATGGAGCTATGTGAAGACAAGAGCATGGAGCAATGTGATGAGAGCGTTCATGGAGCACTGTGATGACAATGACATGGAGCATTGTGATGCCAAGGGTCATGGATCTTTGTGATGACAAAGGCCATGGAGCATTTTGATGGCAAGGGCGTTGTGCATTGTGATGACATGTGTCATGGAGCATTGTACTGCCAAGCGCATGGAGCATTGTGATGACAAGGGTCATGGAGCATTGTGCTGAGAAAGGCATAGAGCATTGTGATGACAAGGGTCAAAGAGCATTGTGATGAAAAGTTCATGGAGCATTGTGGTTAAAAAGGTCACAGAGACTGTTGATGACGAGGGCATGGACCATTGTGATGACAAAGGTCATGAAGCATTGTGATGACTGGAGTCACGGAGCATTGTGATGACAGGGTCATGGAACATTGTGATAACAATGGCATGGAGCATTGTGATGGCAAGGGCATGGAACATTGGTCTAATAAATTTCATGGAGTATTGGGATGAGAGTTGGAATGGCACACTGTGATGACAAGGGCATGGAGCATTGTGATGACCAGGTCATGCCGTATTGTGAAGACAGGTGTCAGGGAGCATTGTGATCACATATGTAATGGCCCATTGTGATGAGGATGGCATGGAGCATTGTGATGCCAAGTGTCAGGGAGGATTCTGATGACAAAGGTCATGGAGCATTGTGATGACAATGGCTTGGAGCATTGTGATGACAAGGGTCAGGGAGCATTGTGCTGACAAGTGCATGGAGAATTGTGATGACAAGGGTCATGGAGCATTCTGATGACAAGCTTGTGGAGTATTTTGATAACAATGGCATGGAGCATTGTGAAGAAAATGGCATGGGGCATTGTGATGAAAAAGGCATGGAGCCTTTTCGTGACAGTGTTCAAGGAGCATTCTGATGACAAGTGTCAGGGAGCATTGTGATGACAAGTGTATTGAGAATTGTGGTGACAAAGGTCATGGAGCATTGTGATGACAAGTGTATTGAGAATTGTGGTGACAAACGTCATGGAGCATTGTGATGAAAAGGGCATGGAGTATTGTGATGACAGGCATCATGGAGCGTTGTGATGACAAGTGTTATGGAACATTGTGATCACAAGGGTTTGGAGCATTGTGATGACAGAGGTCATGGATCATTTTGATTTCAAGGAGCATGGAGCATTGTGATGACAAGGGCATGAAGCAATGTGATCCCAAAGTTCATGGAGGATTGTGATGACAATGGAAATGGAGTATTGTGATGACAAGCGCATAGAGAATTATAATGACAAGGTCATGTAGCATTTTGCTGACAAAGGCATGGAGCATTGTGATGACAGGTGTCATGGAGCACTGTGATGACAAGCGTCAAGGAGCATTGTGAATACAGGGGTCATGGAGCATTGGGATGACAAGGGCATGGATCATTTTGATGACAAGGGTCATGGAGCACTGGGCTGAAAATGTTCATGGAGAGTTTTGATGACAGGTGTCATGTAGCATTGTGACGACAAGGGAATGGGGCATTGTGATGACAAGAGTCCTGGATCATTGTGTTGTCAGGTGTCATGGAGTGTTGTGATGACAGTGGTCATGGAGCATTGTGATGATATTGGCAATGGAGCATTGTGATGAGAAGGTCGTGGAGCATTGGGCTGAAAATGTTCATGGATTATTGTGATGACAGGGGTCATGGAGCATTGTGATGACAAGGGAATGGATCATTGTGATGTCAAGGTCCTGGATCATTGTGATGAGAAGACCATGGAGACTTGTGATGGCAAGTCTCATGGAGCATTCTGATGAAAAGGGGCATGGAGCATTGTGATTACAGGGGTCTTGGAGCATTGTTATGACTAGGGCATAGAGAATTGTGATGAGAAGGCCATGGAGCATTCTGATGACATGCGTCATGGAGTTTTGTGATGACAAGGGCATGGAGCATTGTGATTACAGGGAACTTGGAGCATTGTGATGAAATGGTCATGGATCATTGTGATGAAAAATGCATGGAAACTTGTCATGACAGGGTTCAAGGAGCATACTGACGACAAGGGTCAGGGAGCATTGTGATGACAAGTGTATTGAGCATTGTGATGACAAAGATCATGGAGCATTGTGATGAGAAGACCATGGATAATTGTGATGATGAGCGTCATGGGGTGTTGTGATGATACGTGTTATGCAACATTGCGATCACAAGGGTTTGGAGCATTATGATGACAGAGGTCATGCAGAATATTGATTTCATTGTGATGACAATAGCCTGAAGCATTATGATGATGGGCATGGTGCATTGTGATGACAGGGTTCATGGAGCATTGAGATGAAAAGCGGCATGGAGCATTGTGATGACAAGGGTCTTGGAGCATTGTGATGACAAGGGCAAGGAGCATTGTGATGAGAAGGCCATGGAACATTCTGATGACGTGCGTCATGGAGCTTTGTGATGACCAGGGCATGGAGCATTGTGATATCAGGGGTCTTGAGCATTGTGATGAGAATTATCATGGAACCTTTTGATGACTAGGCCGTGGATCATTGTGATGGCAGGTGTCATGGTGCATTGTTATGACAGGGGTAATGGAGCATTGTGATGAGAAGGGTATGGAACTTTGGTCTGAAATGTTTCATGGATTATTGTGATGAGAGTGGGCATGGAGCATTGTGATGACAAGGGCACAGAACACTGTGATACATGGGTCATGCAGGACTGTAATGACAAGGGCATGGAGCATTGTGATGAGAAGGGCATCGAGCATTGTGATGACAAGTGTCATGGAGCTTTGTGATGACAAGGGCATGGAGCAATGTGATGAGAGGGTTCATGGAGCATTGTGATGACAATGACATGGAGCATTGTGATGCCAAGGGTCTTGGAGCTTTGTGATGACAAGTCATGGAGCATTTTGATGAGAAGGGCAGGGAGCATTTTGATGACCGGGTCATGCAGCAATTTGATAAAAAGTGTAATGGAACATTTTGATGGCAGGGGTTATAGAACATTGTGATGGCAGGGGTCTTGGAGCTTTGGGATGGAAAGGGTCATGGAGCATTTTGATGACAGGGCTTATGGAACATTGTGATGGCAGGGGTCATGGAACACTGTGATGATAAGGGGATGTAGCATTGTGATGACAGTGTCATGGAACATTGTGATTACAAGGATGAGGGTGTATTGTGATGACTAATGATGGAACATTGTGATATCTCTGGTGAGAGAGCATTTTGATGAGAAGTGCATGGACCATTGTGATTACAAGGTTTATGGAGCATTGCAATGACAAAGTTTGGAACGTTGTGATGAAATGCGCGTGGCACATTGTGATGACAATGTTCATGGAGCACTGTTCTGACAAAGACATGGAGCATTGTGATGACAAGTTTCTCAGAGAATTGTGATGAAAAGTTCATGGAGCATTGTGGTTACAAAGGTCACAGAGCCTTGTGATGACGCGGGCATGGACCATTGTGATGACAAACGTTATGAAGCATTGTGATGACTGGAGTCACGGAGCATTGTGATGACAGGGGTCATGGAGCATTGTGATGACAAGGGCATGGAGAATTGTGATGACAGTGGCATGGAGCATTGGTCTGACAAGTTTCATAGATTATTGTGATGAGAGTGGGCATGGTGCATTGTGATGACAAGGGCATGGAGCATTGTGATGATAAGGTCATGGAGTATTGTGAAGACAGGTTTCAGGGAGCATTGTGATGACATATGTCATGGTCCATGGCGATGACAATGGCATGGAGCTTTGTGATACCAAATGTAATGGAGGATTGTGATGAAAAATATAATGGATCATTGTGATGATTAGGGTTTGGAGCATTATGATTACAAAGGCCATTGAAAATTTTGATGACAAGGTCGTGAAGCATTGTGATGACAAGGTCCTGGAGCATTGTGATGACAAAACCATGGAGCCTTGTGATGACAAGTCTCATGGAGCATACTGATTAAAAGGGGAATGGAGCATTGTGATTACAGGGGTCTTGGAACATTGTGAAGATAAGGGCAGGGAGCATTGTGAAGAATAGACCAAGGAGCATTCTGATGGCATGCGTCATTGAGCTTTGTGATGACAATGGCATGGACCATTGTGATTACATGGGACTTGGAGCATTGTGATGAAAAGGGCATGGATCATTGTGATGAAAAAGGCATGGAGCCTTGTCATGACAGGGTTCAAGGAGCATACAGACAACAAGTGTCAGGGAGCATGTTGATGACAAATGTATTGAGCATTTTGATGACGAAGGTCATGGAGCATTGTGATGAGAAGACCATGGATAATTGTGATGACGAGCATCCTGGGGCATTGTGATGACAAGTGTTATGGAATATTGTGATCACAAGGGTTTGGAACATTGTTATGACAGAGGTCATGGAACATTCTGATTTCGTTGTTATGACAATAGCATGAAGCATTATGATGATGGGCATAGTGCATTGTGATGACAGGGTTCATGGATCATTGAGATGAAAAGGGGCATAGAGCATTGTGATTACAGTGTTCTTGGAGCATTGTGATGAGAAGGGTCATGGAGCCTTGTGATGACAAGGCCATGGAACATCGTGATGGCAGGGGTCATGGAGCATTGTTATGACAGGGGTAATGGAGCATTGTGATGGCAAGGGCTTGGAGCATTGTGATGAGAAGGCCATGGAGCATTCTGATGACATGTGTCATGGAGCTATGTGAAGACAAGAGCATGGAGCAATGTGATGAGAGCGTTCATGGAGCACTGTGATGACAATGACATGGAGCATTGTGATGCCAAGGGTCATGGATCTTTGTGATGACAAAGGTCATGGAGCATTTTGATGGCAAGGGCGTTGTGCATTGTGATGACATGTGTCATGGAGCATTGTACTGCCAAGCGCATGGAGCATTGTGATGACAAGGGTCATGGAGCATTGTGCTGAGAAAGGCATAGAGCATTGTGATGACAAGGGTCAAAGAGCATTGTGATGAAAAGTTCATGGAGCATTGTGGTTAAAAAGGTCACAGAGACTGTTGATGACGAGGGCATGGACCATTGTGATGACAAAGGTCATGAAGCATTGTGATGACTGGAGTCACGGAGCATTGTGATGACAGGGTCATGGAACATTGTGATAACAATGGCATGGAGCATTGTGATGGAAAGGGCATGGAACATTGGTCTAATAACTTTCATGGAGTATTGGGATGAGAGTTGGAATGGCACACTGTGATGACAAGGGCATGGGGCATTGTGATGACCAGGTCATGCCGTATTGTGAAGACAGGTGTCAGGGAGCATTGTGATCACATATGTAATGGCCCATTGTGATGAGGATGGCATGGAGCATTGTGATGCCAAGTGTCAGGGAGGATTCTGATGACAAAGGTCATGGAGCATTGTGATGACAATGGCTTGGAGCATTGTGATGACAAGGGTCAGGGAGCATTGTGCTGACAAGTGCATGGAGAATTGTGATGACAAGGGTCATGGAGCATTCTGATGACAAGCTTGTGGAGTATTTTGATAACAATGGCATGGAGCATTGTGAAGAAAATGGCATGGGGCATTGTGATGAAAAAGGCATGGAGCCTTTTCGTGACAGTGTTCAAGGAGCATTCTGATGACAAGTGTCAGGGAGCATTGTGATGACAAGTGTATTGAGAATTGTGGTGACAAAGGTCATGGAGCATTGTGATGACAAGTGTATTGAGAATTGTGGTGACAAACGTCATGGAGCATTGTGATGAAAAGGGCATGGAGTATTGTGATGACAGGCATCATGGAGCGTTGTGATGACAAGTGTTATGGAACATTGTGATCACAAGGGTTTGGAGCATTGTGATGACAGAGGTCATGGATCATTTTGATTTCAAGGAGCATGGAGCATTGTGATGACAAGGGCATGAAGCAATGTGATCCCAAAGTTCATGGAGGATTGTGATGACAATGGAAATGGAGTATTGTGATGACAAGCGCATAGAGAATTATAATGACAAGGTCATGTAGCATTTTGCTGACAAAGGCATGGAGCATTGTGATGACAGGTGTCATGGAGCACTGTGATGACAAGCGTCAAGGAGCATTGTGAATACAGGGGTCATGGAGCATTGGGATGACAAGGGCATGGATCATTTTGATGACAAGGGTCATGGAGCACTGGGCTGAAAATGTTCATGGAGAGTTGTGATGACAGGTGTCATGTAGCATTGTGACGACAAGGGAATGGGGCATTGTGATGACAAGAGTCCTGGATCATTGTGTTGTCAGGTGTCATGGAGTGTTGTGATGACAGTGGTCATGGAGCATTGTGATGATATTGGCAATGGAGCATTGTGATGAGAAGGTCGTGGAGCATTGGGCTGAAAATGTTCATGGATTATTGTGATGACAGGGGTCATGGAGCATTGTGATGACAAGGGAATGGATCATTGTGATGTCAAGGTCCTGGATCATTGTGATGAGAAGACCATGGAGACTTGTGATGGCAAGTCTCATGGAGCATTCTGATGAAAAGGGGCATGGAGCATTGTGATTACAGGGGTCTTGGAGCATTGTTATGACTAGGGCATAGAGAATTGTGATGAGAAGGCCATGGAGCATTCTGATGACATGCGTCATGGAGTTTTGTGATGACAAGGGCATGGAGCATTGTGATTACAGGGAACTTGGAGCATTGTGATGAAATGGTCATGGATCATTGTGATGAAAAATGCATGGAAACTTGTCATGACAGGGTTCAAGGAGCATACTGACGACAAGGGTCAGGGAGCATTGTGATGACAAGTGTATTGAGCATTGTGATGACAAAGATCATGGAGCATTGTGATGAGAAGACCATGGATAATTGTGATGATGAGCGTCATGGGGTGTTGTGATGATACGTGTTATGCAACATTGTGATCACAAGGGTTTGGAGCATTATGATGACAGAGGTCATGCAGAATATTGATTTCATTGTGATGACAATAGCCTGAAGCATTATGATGATGGGCATGGTGCATTGTGATGACAGGGTTCATGGAGCATTGAGATGAAAAGCGGCATGGAGCATTGTGATGACAAGGGTCTTGGAGCATTGTGATGACAAGGGCAAGGAGCATTGTGATGAGAAGGCCATGGAACATTCTGATGACGTGCGTCATGGAGCTTTGTGATGACCAGGGCATGGAGCATTGTGATATCAGGGGTCTTGAGCATTGTGATGAGAATTATCATGGAACCTTTTGATGACTAGGCCGTGGATCATTGTGATGGCAGGTGTCATGGTGCATTGTTATGACAGGGGTAATGGAGCATTGTGATGAGAAGGGTATGGAACTTTGGTCTGAAATGTTTCATGGATTATTGTGATGAGAGTGGGCATGGAGCATTGTGATGACAAGGGCACAGAACACTGTGATACATGGGTCATGCAGGACTGTAATGACAAGGGCATGGAGCATTGTGATGAGAAGGGCATCGAGCATTGTGATGACAAGTGTCATGGAGCTTTGTGATGACAAGGGCATGGAGCAATGTGATGAGAGGGTTCATGGAGCATTGTGATGACAATGACATGGAGCATTGTGATGCCAAGGGTCTTGGAGCTTTGTGATGACAAGTCATGGAGCATTTTGATGAGAAGGGCAGGGAGCATTTTGATGACCGGGTCATGCAGCAATTTGATAAAAAGTGTAATGGAACATTTTGATGGCAGGGGTTATAGAACATTGTGATGGCAGGGGTCTTGGAGCTTTGGGATGGAAAGGGTCATGGAGCATTTTGATGACAGGGCTTATGGAACATTGTGATGGCAGGGGTCATGGAACACTGTGATGATAAGGGGATGTAGCATTGTGATGACAGTGTCATGGAACATTGTGATTACAAGGATGAGGGTGTATTGTGATGACTAATGATGGAACATTGTGATATCTCTGGTGAGAGAGCATTTTGATGAGAAGTGCATGGACCATTGTGATTACAAGGTTTATGGAGCATTGCAATGACAAAGTTTGGAACGTTGTGATGAAATGCGCGTGGCACATTGTGATGACAATGTTCATGGAGCACTGTTCTGACAAAGACATGGAGCATTGTGATGACAAGTTTCTCAGAGAATTGTGATGAAAAGTTCATGGAGCATTGTGGTTACAAAGGTCACAGAGCCTTGTGATGACGCGGGCATGGACCATTGTGATGACAAACGTTATGAAGCATTGTGATGACTGGAGTCACGGAGCATTGTGATGACAGGGGTCATGGAGCATTGTGATGACAAGGGCATGGAGAATTGTGATGACAGTGGCATGGAGCATTGGTCTGACAAGTTTCATAGATTATTGTGATGAGAGTGGGCATGGTGCATTGTGATGACAAGGGCATGGAGCATTGTGATGATAAGGTCATGGAGTATTGTGAAGACAGGTTTCAGGGAGCATTGTGATGACATATGTCATGGTCCATGGCGATGACAATGGCATGGAGCTTTGTGATACCAAATGTAATGGAGGATTGTGATGAAAAATATAATGGATCATTGTGATGATTAGGGTTTGGAGCATTATGATTACAAAGGCCATTGAAAATTTTGATGACAAGGTCGTGAAGCATTGTGATGACAAGGTCCTGGAGCATTGTGATGACAAAACCATGGAGCCTTGTGATGACAAGTCTCATGGAGCATACTGATTAAAAGGGGAATGGAGCATTGTGATTACAGGGGTCTTGGAACATTGTGAAGATAAGGGCAGGGAGCATTGTGAAGAATAGACCAAGGAGCATTCTGATGGCATGCGTCATTGAGCTTTGTGATGACAATGGCATGGACCATTGTGATTACATGGGACTTGGAGCATTGTGATGAAAAGGGCATGGATCATTGTGATGAAAAAGGCATGGAGCCTTGTCATGACAGGGTTCAAGGAGCATACAGACAACAAGTGTCAGGGAGCATGTTGATGACAAATGTATTGAGCATTTTGATGACGAAGGTCATGGAGCATTGTGATGAGAAGACCATGGATAATTGTGATGACGAGCATCCTGGGGCATTGTGATGACAAGTGTTATGGAATATTGTGATCACAAGGGTTTGGAACATTGTTATGACAGAGGTCATGGAACATTCTGATTTCGTTGTTATGACAATAGCATGAAGCATTATGATGATGGGCATAGTGCATTGTGATGACAGGGTTCATGGATCATTGAGATGAAAAGGGGCATAGAGCATTGTGATTACAGTGTTCTTGGAGCATTGTGATGAGAAGGGTCATGGAGCCTTGTGATGACAAGGCCATGGAACATCGTGATGGCAGGGGTCATGGAGCATTGTTATGACAGGGGTAATGGAGCATTGTGATGGCAAGGGCTTGGAGCATTGTGATGAGAAGGCCATGGAGCATTCTGATGACATGTGTCATGGAGCTATGTGAAGACAAGAGCATGGAGCAATGTGATGAGAGCGTTCATGGAGCACTGTGATGACAATGACATGGAGCATTGTGATGCCAAGGGTCATGGATCTTTGTGATGGCAAAGGTCATGGAGCATTTTGATGGCAAGGGCGTTGTGCATTGTGATGACATGTGTCATGGAGCATTGTACTGCCAAGCGCATGGAGCATTGTGATGACAAGGGTCATGGAGCATTGTGCTGAGAAAGGCATAGAGCATTGTGATGACAAGGGTCAAAGAGCATTGTGATGAAAAGTTCATGGAGCATTGTGGTTAAAAAGGTCACAGAGACTGTTGATGACGAGGGCATGGACCATTGTGATGACAAAGGTCATGAAGCATTGTGATGACTGGAGTCACGGAGCATTGTGATGACAGGGTCATGGAGCATTGTGATAACAATGGCATGGAGCATTGTGATGGCAAGGGCATGGAACATTGGTCTAATAACTTTCATGGAGTATTGGGATGAGAGTTGGAATGGCACACTGTGATGACAAGGGCATGGAGCATTGTGATGACCAGGTCATGCCATATTGTGAAGACAGGTGTCAGGGAGCATTGTGATCACATATGTAATGGCCCATTGTGATGAGGATGGCATGGAGCATTTTGATGCCAAGTGTCAGGGAGGATTCTGATGACAAAGGTCATGGAGCATTGTGATGACAATGGCTTGGAGCATTGTGATGACAAGGGTCAGGGAGCATTGTGCTGACAAGTGCATGGAGAATTGTGATGACAAGGGTCATGGAGCATTCTGATGACAAGCTTGTGGAGTATTTTGATGACAATGGCATGGAGCATTGTGAAGAAAATGGCATGGGGCATTGTGATGAAAAAGGCATGGAGCCTTTTCGTGACAGTGTTCAAGGAGCATTCTGATGACAAGTGTCAGGGAGCATTGTGATGACAAGTGTATTGAGAATTGTGGTGACAAAGGTCATGGAGCATTGTGATGACAAGTGTATTGAGAATTGTGGTGACAAACGTCATGGAGCATTGTGATGAAAAGGGCATGGAGTATTGTGATGACAGGCATCATGGAGCGTTGTGATGACAAGTGTTATGGAACATTGTGATCACAAGGGTTTGGAGCATTGTGATGACAGAGGTCATGGATCATTTTGATTTCAAGGAGCATGGAGCATTGTGATGACAAGGGCATGAAGCAATGTGATCCCAAAGTTCATGGAGGATTGTGATGACAATGGAAATGGAGTATTGTGATGACAAGCGCATAGAGAATTATAATGACAAGGTCATGTAGCATTTTGCTGACAAAGGCATGGAGCATTGTGATGACAGGTGTCATGGAGCACTGTGATGACAAGCGTCAAGGAGCATTGTGAATACAGGGGTCATGGAGCATTGGGATGACAAGGGCATGGATCATTTTGATGACAAGGGTCATGGAGCACTGGGCTGAAAATGTTCATGGAGAGTTGTGATGACAGGTGTCATGTAGCATTGTGACGACAAGGGAATGGGGCATTGTGATGACAAGAGTCCTGGATCATTGTGTTGTCAGGTGTCATGGAGTGTTGTGATGACAGTGGTCATGGAGCATTGTGATGATATTGGCAATGGAGCATTGTGATGAGAAGGTCGTGGAGCATTGGGCTGAAAATGTTCATGGATTATTGTGATGACAGGGGTCATGGAGCATTGTGATGACAAGGGAATGGATCATTGTGATGTCAAGGTCCTGGATCATTGTGATGAGAAGACCATGGAGACTTGTGATGGCAAGTCTCATGGAGCATTCTGATGAAAAGGGGCATGGAGCATTGTGATTACAGGGGCCTTGGAGCATTGTTATGACTAGGGCATAGAGAATTGTGATGAGAAGGCCATGGAGCATTCTGATGACATGCGTCATGGAGTTTTGTGATGACAAGGGCATGGAGCATTGTGATTACAGGGAACTTGGAGCATTGTGATGAAATGGTCATGGATCATTGTGATGAAAAATGCATGGAAACTTGTCATGACAGGGTTCAAGGAGCATACTGACGACAAGGGTCAGGGAGCATTGTGATGACAAGTGTATTGAGCATTGTGATGACAAAGATCATGGAGCATTGTGATGAGAAGACCATGGATAATTGTGATGATGAGCGTCATGGGGTGTTGTGATGATACGTGTTATGCAACATTGCGATCACAAGGGTTTGGAGCATTATGATGACAGAGGTCATGCAGAATATTGATTTCATTGTGATGACAATAGCCTGAAGCATTATGATGATGGGCATGGTGCATTGTGATGACAGGGTTCATGGAGCATTGAGATGAAAAGCGGCATGGAGCATTGTGATGACAAGGGTCTTGGAGCATTGTGATGACAAGGGCAAGGAGCATTGTGATGAGAAGGCCATGGAACATTCTGATGACGTGCGTCATGGAGCTTTGTGATGACCAGGGCATGGAGCATTGTGATATCAGGGGTCTTGAGCATTGTGATGAGAATTATCATGGAACCTTTTGATGACTAGGCCGTGGATCATTGTGATGGCAGGTGTCATGGTGCATTGTTATGACAGGGGTAATGGAGCATTGTGATGAGAAGGGTATGGAACTTTGGTCTGAAATGTTTCATGGATTATTGTGATGAGAGTGGGCATGGAGCATTGTGATGACAAGGGCAGAGAACACTGTGATACATGGGTCATGCAGGACTGTAATGACAAGGGCATGGAGCATTGTGATGAGAAGGGCATCGAGCATTGTGATGACAAGTGTCATGGAGCTTTGTGATTACAAGGGCATGGAGCAATGTGATGAGAGGGTTCATGGAGCATTGTGATGACAATGACATGGAGCATTGTGATGCCAAGGGTCTTGGAGCTTTGTGATGACAAGTCATGGAGCATTTTGATGAGAAGGGCAGGGAGCATTTTGATGACCGGGTCATGCAGCAATTTGATAAAAAGTGTAATGGAACATTTTGATGGCAGGGGTTATAGAACATTGTGATGGCAGGGGTCTTGGAGCTTTGGGATGGAAAGGGTCATGGAGCATTTTGATGACAGGGCTTATGGAACATTGTGATGGCAGGGGTCATGGAACACTGTGATGATAAGGGGATGTAGCATTGTGATGACAGTGTCATGGAACATTGTGATTACAAGGATGAGGGTGTATTGTGATGACTAATGATGGAACATTGTGATATCTCTGGTGAGAGAGCATTTTGATGAGAAGTGCATGGACCATTGTGATTACAAGGTTTATGGAGCATTGCAATGACAAAGTTTGGAACGTTGTGATGAAATGCGCGTGGCACATTGTGATGACAATGTTCATGGAGCACTGTTCTGACAAAGACATGGAGCATTGTGATGACAAGTTTCTCAGAGAATTGTGATGAAAAGTTCATGGAGCATTGTGGTTACAAAGGTCACAGAGCCTTGTGATGACGCGGGCATGGACCATTGTGATGACAAACGTTATGAAGCATTGTGATGACGGGAGTCACGGAGCATTGTGATGACAGGGGTCATGGAGCATTGTGATGACAAGGGCATGGAGCATTGTGATGACAGTGGCATGGAGCATTGGTCTGACAAGTTTCATAGATTATTGTGATGAGAGTGGGCATGGTGCATTGTGATGACAAGGGCATGGAGCATTGTGATGATAAGGTCATGGAGTATTGTGAAGACAGGTTTCAGGGAGCATTGTGATGACATATGTCATGGTCCATGGCGATGACAATGGCATGGAGCTTTGTGATACCAAATGTAATGGAGGATTGTGATGAAAAATATAATGGATCATTGTGATGATTAGGGTTTGGAGCATTATGATTACAAAGGCCATTGAAAATTTTGATGACAAGGTCGTGAAGCATTGTGATGACAAGGTCCTGGAGCATTGTGATGACAAAACCATGGAGCCTTGTGATGACAAGTCTCATGGAGCATACTGATTAAAAGGGGAATGGAGCATTGTGATTACAGGGGTCTTGGAACATTGTGAAGATAAGGGCAGGGAGCATTGTGAAGAATAGACCAAGGAGCATTCTGATGGCATGCGTCATTGAGCTTTGTGATGACAATGGCATGGACCATTGTGATTACATGGGACTTGGAGCATTGTGATGAAAAGGGCATGGATCATTGTGATGAAAAAGGCATGGAGCCTTGTCATGACAGGGTTCAAGGAGCATACAGACAACAAGTGTCAGGGAGCATGTTGATGACAAATGTATTGAGCATTTTGATGACGAAGGTCATGGAGCATTGTGATGAGAAGACCATGGATAATTGTGATGACGAGCATCCTGGGGCATTGTGATGACAAGTGTTATGGAATATTGTGATCACAAGGGTTTGGAACATTGTTATGACAGAGGTCATGGAACATTCTGATTTCGTTGTTATGACAATAGCATGAAGCATTATGATGATGGGCATAGTGCATTGTGATGACAGGGTTCATGGATCATTGAGATGAAAAGGGGCATAGAGCATTGTGATTACAGTGTTCTTGGAGCATTGTGATGAGAAGGGTCATGGAGCCTTGTGATGACAAGGCCATGGAACATCGTGATGGCAGGGGTCATGGAGCATTGTTATGACAGGGGTAATGGAGCATTGTGACGGCAAGGGCTTGGAGCATTGTGATGAGAAGGCCATGGAGCATTCTGATGACATGTGTCATGGAGCTATGTGAAGACAAGAGCATGGAGCAATGTGATGAGAGCGTTCATGGAGCACTGTGATGACAATGACATGGAGCATTGTGATGCCAAGGGTCATGGATCTTTGTGATGACAAAGGTCATGGAGCATTTTGATGGCAAGGGCGTTGTGCATTGTGATGACATGTGTCATGGAGCATTGTACTGCCAAGCGCATGGAGCATTGTGATGACAAGGGTCATGGAGCATTGTGCTGAGAAAGGCATAGAGCATTGTGATGACAAGGGTCAAAGAGCATTGTGATGAAAAGTTCATGGAGCATTGTGGTTAAAAAGGTCACAGAGACTGTTGATGACGAGGGCATGGACCATTGTGATGACAAAGGTCATGAAGCATTGTGATGACTGGAGTCACGGAGCATTGTGATGACAGGGTCATGGAACATTGTGATAACAATGGCATGGAGCATTGTGATGGCAAGGGCATGGAACATTGGTCTAATAACTTTCATGGAGTATTGGGATGAGAGTTGGAATGGCACACTGTGATGATAAGGGCATGGAGCATTGTGATGACCAGGTCATGCCGTATTGTGAAGACAGGTGTCAGGGAGCATTGTGATCACATATGTAATGGCCCATTGTGATGAGGATGGCATGGAGCATTGTGATGCCAAGTGTCAGGGAGGATTCTGATGACAAAGGTCATGGAGCATTGTGATGACAATGGCTTGGAGCATTGTGATGACAAGGGTCAGGGAGCATTGTGCTGACAAGTGCATGGAGAATTGTGATGACAAGGGTCATGGAGCATTCTGATGACAAGCTTGTGGAGTATTTTGATGACAATGGCATGGAGCATTGTGAAGAAAATGGCATGGGGCATCGTGATGAAAATGGCATGGAGCCTTTTCGTGACAGTGTTCAAGGAGCATTCTGATGACAAGTGTCAGGGAGCATTGTGATGACAAGTGTATTGAGAATTGTGGTGACAAAGGTCATGGAGCATTGTGATGACAAGTGTATTGAGAATTGTGGTGACAAACGTCATGGAGCATTGTGATGAAAAGGGCATGGAGTATTGTGATGACAGGCATCATGGAGCGTTGTGATGACAAGTGTTATGGAACATTGTGATCACAAGGGTTTGGAGCATTGTGATGACAGAGGTCATGGATCATTTTGATTTCAAGGAGCATGGAGCATTGTGATGACAAGGGCATGAAGCAATGTGATCCCAAAGTTCATGGAGGATTGTGATGACAATGGAAATGGAGTATTGTGATGACAAGCGCATAGAGTATTATAATGACAATGTCATGTAGCATTTTGCTGACAAAGGCATGGAGCATTGTGATGACAGGTGTCATGGAGCACTGTGATGACAAGCGTCAAGGAGCATTGTGAATACAGGGGTCATGGAGCATTGGGATGACAAGGGCATGGATCATTTTGATGACAAGGGTCATGGAGCACTGGGCTGAAAATGTTCATGGAGAGTTGTGATGACAGGTGTCATGTAGCATTGTGACGACAAGGGAATGGGGCATTGTGATGACAAGAGTCCTGGATCATTGTGTTGTCAGGTGTCATGGAGTGTTGTGATGACAGTGGTCATGGAGCATTGTGATGATATTGGCAATGGAGCATTGTGATGAGAAGGTCGTGGAGCATTGGGCTGAAAATGTTCATGGATTATTGTGATGACAGGGGTCATGGAGCATTGTGATGACAAGGGAATGGATCATTGTGATGTCAAGTCCTGGATCATTGTGATGAGAAGACCATGGAGACTTGTGATGGCAAGTCTCATGGAGCATTCTGATGAAAAGGGGCATGGAGCATTGTGATTACAGGGGTCTTGGAGCATTGTTATGACTAGGGCATAGAGAATTGTGATGAGAAGGCCATGGAGCATTCTGATGACATGCGTCATGGAGTTTTGTGATGACAAGGGCATGGAGCATTGTGATTACAGGGAACTTGGAGCATTGTGATGAAATGGTCATGGATCATTGTGATGAAAAATGCATGGAAACTTGTCATGACAGGGTTCAAGGAGCATACTGACGACAAGGGTCAGGGAGCATTGTGATGACAAGTGTATTGAGCATTGTGATGACAAAGATCATGGAGCATTGTGATGAGAAGACCATGGATAATTGTGATGATGAGCGTCATGGGGTGTTGTGATGATACGTGTTATGCAACATTGTGATCACAAGAGTTTGGAGCATTATGATGACAGAGGTCATGCAGAATATTGATTTCATTGTGATGACAATAGCCTGAAGCATTATGATGATGGGCATGGTGCATTGTGATGACAGGGTTCATGGAGCATTGAGATGAAAAGCGGCATGGAGCATTGTGATGACAAGGGTCTTGGAGCATAGTGATGACAAGGGCAAGGAGCATTGTGATGACAAGGGCAAGGAGCATTGTGATGAGAAGGCCATGGAACATTCTGATGACGTGCGTCATGGAGCTTTGTGATGACCAGGGCATGGAGCTTTGTGATGACAAGTCATGGAGCATTTTGATGAGAAGGGCAGGGACCATTTTGATGACCGTGTCATGCAGCAATTTGATAAAATGTGTAATGGAACATTTTGATGGCATGGGTTATAGAACATTGTGATGGCAGGGGTCTTGGAGCTTTGGGATGGAATGGGTCATGGAGCATTTTGATGACAGGGCTTATGGAACATTGTGATGGCAGGGGTCATGGAACATTGTGATGATAAGGGGATGTAGCATTGTGATGACAGTGTCATGGAACATTGTGATTACAAGGATGAGGGTGTATTGTGATGACTAGTGATGGAACATTGTGATATCTCTGATGAGAGAGCATTTTGATGAGAGGTGCATGGACCATTGTGATTACAAGGTTTATGGAGAATTGCAATGACAAGGTTTGGAACGTTGTGATGAAATGCACGTGGCACATTGTGATGACAATGTTCATGGAGCACTGTTCTGACAAAGACATGGAGCATTGTGATGACAAGTTTCTCAGAGAATTGTGATGAAAAGTTCATGGAGCATTGTGGTTACAAAGGTCACAGAGCCTTGTGATGACGCGGGCATGGACCATTGTGATGACAAACGTTATGAAGCATTGTGATGACTGGAGTCACGGAGCATTGTGATGACAGGGGTCATGGAGCATTGTGATGACAAGGGCATGGAGAATTGTGATGACAGTGGCATGGAGCATTGGTCTGACAAGTTTCATAGATTATTGTGATGAGAGTGGGCATGGTGCATTGTGATGACATGGGCATGGAGAATTGTGATGACAGTGGCATGGAGCATTGGTCTGACAAGTTTCATAGATTATTGTGATGAGAGTGGGCATGGTGCATTGTGATGACAAGGGCATGGAGCATTGTGATGATAAGGTCATGGAGTATTGTGAAGACAGGTTTCAGGGAGCATTGTGATGACATATGTCATGGTCCATGGCGATGACAATGGCATGGAGCTTTGTGATACCAAATGTAATGGAGGATTGTGATGAAAAATATAATGGATCATTGTGATGATTAGGGTTTGGAGCATTATGATGACATGTGTCATAGAGCTATGTGAAGACAAGGGCATGGAGCAATGTGATGAGAGCGTTCATGGAGCACTGTGATGACAATGACATGGAGCATTGTGATGCCAAGGGTCATGGATATTTGTGATGACAAAGGTCATGGAGCATTTTGATGGCAAGGGCGTTGTGCATTGTGATGACATGTGTCATGGAGCATTGTACTGCCAAGAGCATGGAGCACTGTGATGACAAGGGTCATGGAGCATTGTGCTGAGAAAGGCATAGAGCATTGTGATGACAAGGGTCAAAGAGCATTGTGATGAAAAGTTCATGGAGCATTGTGGTTAAAAAGGTCACAGAGACTGTTGATGACGAGGGCATGGACCATTGTGATGACAAAGGTCATGAAGCATTGTGATGACTGGAGTCACGGAGCATTGTGATGACAGGGTCATGGAGCATTGTGATAACAAGGGCATGGAGCATTGTGATGGCAAGGGCATGGAACATTGGTCTAATAACTTTCATGGAGTATTGCGATGAGAGTTGGAATGGCACACTGTGATGACAAGGGCATGGAGCATTGTGATGACCAGGTCATGCCGTATTGTGAAGACAGGTGTCAGGGAGCATTGTGATCACATATGTAATGGCCCATTGTGATGAGGATGGCATGGAGCATTGGGATGCCAAGTGTCAGGGAGGATTCTGATGACAAAGGTCATGGAGCATTGTGATGACAATGGCTTGGAGCATTGTGATGACAAGGGTCAGGGAGCATTGTGCTGACAAGTGCATGGAGAATTGTGATGACAAGGGTCATGGAGCATTCTGATGACAAGCTTGTGGAGTATTTTGATGACCATGGCATGGAGCATTGTGAAGAAAATGGCATGGGGCATTGTGATGAAAAAGGCATGGAGCCTTTTCGTGACAGTGTTCAAGGAGCATTCTGATGACAAGTGTCAGGGAGCATTGTGATGACAAGTGTATTGAGAATTGTGGTGACAAAGGTCATGGAGCATTGTGATGACAAGTGTATTGAGAATTGTGGTGACAAACGTCATGGAGCATTGTGATGAAAAGGGCATGGAGTATTGTGATGACAGGCATCATGGAGCGTTGTGAGGACAAGTGTTATGGAACATTGTGATCACAAGGGTTTGGAGCATTGTGATGACAGAGGTCATGGATCATTTTGATTTCAAGAAGCATGGAGCATTGTGATGACAAGGGCATGAAGCAAAGTGATCCCAAAGTTCATGGAGGATTGTGATGACAATGGAAATGGAATATTGTGATGACAAGTGCATAGAGCATTGTAATGACAAGGTCATGTAGCATTTTGCTGACAAAGGCATGGAGCATTGTGATGACAGGTGTCATGGAGCACTGTGATGACAAGCGTCAAGGAGCATTGTGAATACAGGGGTCATGGAGCATTGGGATGACAAGGGCATGGATCATTGTGATGACAAGGGTCATGGAGCACTGGGCTGAAAATGTTCATGGAGAGTTGTGATGACAGGTGTCATGTAGCATTGTGACGACAAGGGAATGGGGCATTGTGATGACAAGAGTCCTGGATCATTGTGTTGTCAGGTGTCATGGAGTGTTGTGATGACAGTGGTCATGGAGCATTGTGATGATATTGGCAATGGAGCATTGTGATGAGAAGGTCGTGGAGCATTGGGCTGAAAATGTTCATGGATTATTGTGATGACAGGGGTCATGGAGCATTGTGATGACAAGGGAATGGATCATTGTGATGTCAAGGTCCTAGAACATTGTGATGAGAAGACCATGGAGACTTGTGATGGCAAGTCTCATGGAGCATTCTGATGAAAATGGGCATGGAGCATTGTGATTACAGGGGTCTTGGAGCATTGTTATGACTAGGGCATAGAGAATTGTGATGAGAATGCCATGGAGCATTCTGATGACATGCGTCATGGAGTTTTGTGAAGACAAGAGCATGGAGCATTGTGATTACAGGGAACTTGGAGCATTGTGATGAAATGGTCATGGATCATTGTGATGAAAAATGCATGGAAACTTGTCATGACAGGTTTCAAGGAGCATACTGACGACAAGGGGCAGGGAGCATTGTGATGACAAGTGTATTGAGCATTGTGATGACAAAGATCATGGAGCATTGTGATGAGAAGACCATGGATAATTGTGATGATGAGCGTCATGGGGTGTTGTGATGATACGTGTTATGCAACATTGTGATCACAAGGGTTTGGAGCATTATGATGACAGAGGTCATGCAGAATATTGATTTCATTGTGATGACAATAGCCTGAAGCATTATGATGATGGGCATGGTGCATTGTGATGACAGGGTTCATGGAGCATTGAGAAGAAAAGCGGCATGGAGCATTGTGATGACAAGGGTCTTGGAGCATTGTGATGACAAGGGCAAGGAGCATTGTGATGAGAAGGCCATGGAACATTCTGATGACGTGCGTCATGGAGCTTTGTGATGACCAGGGCATGGAGCATTGTGATATCAGGGGTCTTGAGCATTGTGATGAGAATTATCATGGAACCTTTTGATGACTAGGCCGTGGATCATTGTGATGGCAGGTGTCATGGTGCATTGTTATGACAGGGGTAATGGAGCATTGTGATGAGAAGGGTATGGAACTTTGGTCTGAAATGTTTCATGGATTATTGTGATGAGAGTGGGCATGGAGCATTGTGATGACAAGGGCACAGAACACTGTGATACATGGGTCATGCAGGACTCTAATGACAAGAGCATGGAGCATTGTGATGAGAAGGGCATCGAGCATTGTGATGACAAGTGTCATGGAGCTTTGTGATTACAAGGGCATGGAGCAATGTGATGAGAGGGTTCATGGAGCATTGTGATGACAATGACATGGAGCATTGTGATGCCAAGGGTCTTGGAGCTTTGTGATGACAAGTCATGGAGCATTTTGATGAGAAGGGCAGGGAGCATTTTGATGACTGGGTCATGCAGCAATTTGATAAAAAGTGTAATGGAATATTTTGATGGCAGGGGTTATAGAACATTGTGATGGCAGGGGTCTTGGAGCTTTGGGATGGAAAGGGTCATGGAGCATTTTGATGACAGGGCTTATGGAACATTGTGATGGCAGGGGTCATGGAACACTGTGATGATAAGGGGATGTAGCATTGTGATGACAGTGTCATGGAACATTGTGATTACAAGGATGAGGGTGTATTGTGATGACTAATGATGGAACATTGTGATATCTCTGGTGAGAGAGCATTTTGATGAGAAGTGCATGGACCATTGTGATTACAAGGTTTATGGAGCATTGCAATGACAAAGTTTGGAACGTTGTGATGAAATGCGCGTGGCACATTGTGATGACAATGTTCATGGAGCACTGTTCTGACAAAGACATGGAGCATTGTGATGACAAGTTTCTCAGAGAATTGTGATGAAAAGTTCATGGAGCATTGTGGTTACAAAGGTCACAGAGCCTTGTGATGACGCGGGCATGGACCATTGTGATGACAAACGTTATGAAGCATTGTGATGACTGGAGTCACGGAGCATTGTGATGACAGGGGTCATGGAGCATTGTGATGACAAGGGCATGGAGCATTGTGATGAAAAAGGCATGGAGCCTTGTCATGACAGGGTTCAAGGAGCATACAGACAACAAGTGTCAGGGAGCATGTTGATGACAAATGTATTGAGCATTTTGATGACGAAGGTCATGGAGCATTGTGATGAGAAGACCATGGATAATTGTGATGACGAGCATCCTGGGGCATTGTGATGACAAGTGTTATGGAATATTGTGATCACAAGGTTTGGAACATTGTTATGACAGAGGTCATGGAACATTCTGATTTCGTTGTTATGACAATAGCATGAAACATTATGATGATGGGCATAGTGCATTGTGATGACAGGGTTCATGGATCATTGAGATGAAAAGGGGCATAGAGCATTGTGATTACAGTGTTCTTGGATCATTGTGATGAGAAGGGTCATGGAGCCTTGTGATGACAAGGCCATGGAACATCGTGATGGCAGGGGTCATGGAGCATTGTTATGACAGGGGTAATGGAGCATTGTGATGGCAAGGGCTTGGAGCATTGTGATGAGAAGGCCATGGAGCATTCTGATGACATGTGTCATGGAGCTATGTGAAGACAAGGGCATGGAGCAATGTGATGAGAGTGTTCATGGAGCACTGTGATGACAATGACATGGAGCATTGTGATGCCAAGGGTCATGGATCTTTGTGATGACAAAGGTCATGGAGCATTTTGATGGCAAGGGCGTTGTGCATTGTGATGACATGTGTCATGGAGCATTGTACTGCCAAGCGCATGGAGCATTGTGATGACAAGGGTCATGGAGCATTGTGCTGAGAAAGGCATAGAGCATTGTGATGACAAGGGTCAAAGAGCATTGTGATGAAAAGTTCATGGAGCATTGTGGATAAAAAGGTCACAGAGACTGTTGATGACGAGGGCATGGACCATTGTGATGACAAAGGTCATGAAGCATTGTGATGACTGGAGTCACGGAGTATTGTGATGACAGGGTCATGGAGCATTGTGATAACAATGGCATGGAGCATTGTGATGGCAAGGGCATGGAACATTGGTCTAATAACTTTAATGGAGTATTGGGATGAGAGTTGGAATGGCACACTGTGATGACAAGGGCATGGAGCATTGTGATGACCAGGTCATGCCGTATTGTGAAGACAGGTGTCAGGGAGCATTGTGATCACATATGTAATGGCCCATTGTGATGAGGATGGCATGGAGCATTGTGATGCCAAGTGTCAGGGAGGATTCTGATGACAAAGGTAATGGAGCATTGTGATGACAATGGCTTGGAGCATTGTGATGACAAGGGTCAGGGAGCATTGTGCTGACAAGTGCATGGAGAATTGTGATGACAAGGGTCATGGAGCATTCTGATGACAAGCTTGTGGAGTATTTTGATGACAATGGCATGGAGCATTGTGAAGAAAATGGCATGGGGCATTGTGATGAAAAAGGCATGGAGCCTTTTCGTGACAGTGTTCAAGGAGCATTCTGATGACAAGTGTCAGGGAGCATTGTGATGACAAGTGTATTGAGAATTGTGGTGACAAAGGTCATGGAGCATTGTGATGACAAGTGTATTGAGAATTGTGGTGACAAACGTCATGGAGCATTGTGATGAAAAGGGCATGGAGTATTGTGATGACAGGCATCATGGAGCGTTGTGATGACAAGTGTTATGGAACATTGTGATCACAAGGGTTTGGAGCATGGTGATGACAGAGGTCATGGATCATTTTGATTTCAAGGAGCATGGAGCACTGTGATGACAAGGGCATGAAGCAATGTGATCCCAAAGTTCATGGAGGATTGTGATGACAATGGAAATGGAGTATTGTGATGACAAGCGCATAGAGAATTATAATGACAAGGTCATGTAGCATTTTGCTGACAAAGGCATGGAGCATTGTGATGACAGGTGTCATGGAGCACTGTGATGACAAGCTTCAAGGAGCATTGTGAATACAGGGGTCATGGAGCATTGGGATGACAAGGGCATGGATCATTTTGATGACAATTGTCATGGAGCACTGGGCTGAAAATGTTCATGGAGAGTTGTGATGACAGGTGTCATGTAGCATTGTGACGACAAGGGAATGGGGCATTGTGATGACAAGAGTCCTGGATCATTGTGTTGTCAGGTGTCATGGAGTGTTGTGATGACAGTGGTCATGGAGCATTGTGATGATATTGGCAATGGAGCATTGTGATGAGAAGGTCGTGGAGCATTGGGCTGAAAATGTTCATGGATTATTGTGATGACAGGGGTCATGGAGCATTGTGATGACAAGGGAATGGATCATTGTGATGTCAAGGTCCTGGATCATTGTGATGAGAAGACCATGGAGACTTGTGATGGCAAGTCTCATGGAGCATTCTGATGAAAAGGGGCATGGAGCATTGTGATTACAGGGGTCTTGGAGCATTGTTATGACTAGGGCATAGAGAATTGTGATGAGAAGGCCATGGAGCATTCTGATGACATGCGTCATGGAGTTTTGTGATGACAAGGGCATGGAGCATTGTGATTACAGGGAACTTGGAGCATTGTGATGAAATGGTCATGGATCATTGTGATGAAAAATGCATGGAAACTTGTCATGACAGGGTTCAAGGAGCATACTGACGACAAGGGTCAGGGAGCATTGTGATGACAAGTGTATTGAGCATTGTGATGACAAAGATCATGGAGCATTGTGATGAGAAGACCATGGATAATTGTGATGATGAGCGTCATGGGGTGTTGTGATGATACGTGTTATGCAACATTGTGATCACAAGGGTTTGGAGCATTATGATGACAGAGGTCAGGCAGAATATTGATTTCATTGTGATGACAATAGCCTGAAGCATTATGATGATGGGCATGGTGCATTGTGATGACAGGGTTCATGGAGCATTGAGATGAAAAGCGGCATGGAGCATTGTGATGACAAGGGTCTTGGAGCATTTTGATGACAAGGGCAAGGAGCATTGTGATATCAGGGGTCTTGAGCATTGTGATGAGAATTATCATGGAACCTTTTGATGACTAGGCCGTGGATCATTGTGATGGCAGGTGTCATGGTGCATTGTTATGACAGGGGTAATGGAGCATTGTGATGAGAATGGTATGGAACTTTGGTCTGAAATGTTTCATGGATTATTGTGATGAGAGTGGGCATGGAGCATTGTGATGACAAGGGCACAGAACACTGTGATACATGGGTCATGCAGGACTGTAATGACAAGGGCATGGAGCATTGTGATGAGAAGGGCATCGAGCATTGTGATGACAAGTGTCATGGAGCTTTGTGATGACAAGGGCATGGAGCAATGTGATGAGAGGGTTCATTGATCATTGTGATGACAATGACATGGAGCATTGTGATGCCAAGGGTCTTGGAGCTTTGTGATGACAAGTCATGGAGCATTTTGATGAGAATGGCAGGGACCATTTTGATGACCGGGTCATGCAGCAATTTGATAAAATGTGTAATGGAATATTTTGATGGCAGGGGTTATAGAACATTGTGATGGCAGGGGTCTTGGAGCTTTGGGATGGAAAGGGTCATGGAGCATTTTGATGACAGGGCTTATGGAACATTGTGATGGCAGGGGTCATGGAACATTGTGATGATAAGGGGATATAGCATTGTAATGACAGTGTCATGGAACATTGTGATTACAAGGATGAGGGTGTATTGTGATGACTAATGATGGAACATTGTGATATCTCTGTTGAGAGAGCATTTTGATGAGAAGTGCATGGACCATTGTGATTACAAGGTTTATGGAGCATTGCAATGACAAGGTTTGGAACGTTGTGATGAAATGCGCGTGGCACATTGTGATGACAATGTTCATGGAGCACTGTTCTGACAAAGACATGGAGCATTGTGATAACAAGTTTCTCAGAGAATTGTGTTGAAAAGTCCATGGAGCATTGTGGTTACAAAGGTCACAGAGCCTTGTGATGACGCGGGCATGGACCATTGTGATGACAAACGTTATGAAGCATTGTGATGACTGGAGTCACGGAGCATTGTGATGATAGGGGTCATGGAGCATTGTGATGACAAGGGCATGGAGAATTGTGATGACAGTGGCATGGAGCATTGGTCTGACAAGTTTCATAGATTATTGTGATGAGAGTGGGCATGGTGCATTGTGATGACAAGGGCATGGAGCATTGTGATGATAAGGTCATGAAGTATTGTGAAGACAGGTGTCAGGGAGCATTGTGATGAAATATGTCATGGTCCATGGCGATGACAATGGCATGGAGCTTTGTGATACCAAATGTAATGGAGGATTGTGATGACAAATATAATGGATCATTGTGATGATTAGGGTTTGGAGCATTATGATTACAAAGGCCATTGAAAATTTTGATGACAAGGTCGTGAAGCATTGTGATGACAAGGTCCTGGAGCATTGTGATGACAAAACCATGGAGCCTTTTGATGACAAGTCTCAAGGAGCATACTGATTAAAAGGGGAATGGAGCATTGTGATTACAAGGGTCTTGGAACATTGTGAAGACAAGGGCATGGAGCATTGTGAGGAGAAGACCAAGGAGCATTCTGATGACATGCGTCATTGAGCTCTTTGATGACAATGGCATGGACCATTGTGATTACATGGGACTTGGAGCATTGTGATGAAAAGGGCATGGATCATTGTGATGAAAAAGGCATGGAGCCTTGTCATGACAGGGTTCAAGGAGCATACAGACAACAAGTGTCAGGGAGCATGTTGATGACAAGTGTATTGAGCATTTTGATGACGAAGGTCATGGAGCATTGTGATGAGAAGACCATGGATAATTTTGATGACGAGCATACTGGGGCATTGTGATGACAAGTGTTATGGAATATTGTGATCACAAGGGTTTGGAACATTGTTATGACAGATATCATGGAACATTCTGATTTCGTTGTTATGACAATAGCATGAAGCATTATGATGATGGGCATAGTGCATTGTGATGACAGGGTTCATGGATCATTGAGATGAAAAGGGGCATAGAGCATTGTGATTACAGTGTTCTTGGAGCATTGTGATGAGAAGGGTCATGGAGCCTTGTGATGACAAGGCCATGGAACATCGTGATGGCAGGGGTCATGGAGCATTGTTATAACAGGGGTAATGGAGCATTGTGATGGCCAGGGCTTGGGGCATTGTGATGAGAATGCCATGGAGCATTCTGATGACATGTGTCATGGAGCTATGTGAAGACAAGGGCATGGAGCAATGTGATGAGAGCATTCATGGAGCATTGTGATGACAATGACATGGAGCATTGTGATGCCAAGTGTCATGGATCTTTGTGATGACAAAGGTCATGGAGCATTGTGATGGCAATGGCTTTGTGCATTGTGATGAGAAGGGCAGGGCGCATTCTGATGACAGGGTCATGGAGCAATTTGATGAAAAGTGTCATGGAACATTTTAATGACAGGAACATTGTGATTTCAGGGGTCATCGAACATTGTGATGATAAGTGCATGTAGCATTGTGATGACAGGAGCCATGGAACATTGTGATGACAGGGGTGAGGGAGTATTGTGACAAATAGTGATGTAGCATTGTGATATCAGTGGTGAGAGAGCATTTTGATGAGAAGTGCATGGAGCATTGTGATGACAAATTTTATGCAGCATTGTGATGACAATGTTGTGGAGCACTGTGATGACAAGCGCATGGTGCATTGTGATGACATGTGTCATGGAGCATTGGGCTGACAAGCGCATGGAGCATTGTGATGACAAGGGTCATGGAGCATTGTGCTGAGAAAGGCATAGAGCATTGTGATGACAAGGGTCAAAGAGCATTGTGATAAAAAGTTCATGGAGAATTGTGGTTAAAAAGGTCACAGAGACTGTTGATGACGAGGGCATGGACCATTGTGATGACAAAGGTCATGAAGCATTGTGATGACTGGAGTCACGCAGCACTGTGATGACAGGGGTCATGGAGCATTGTGATAACAAGGGCATGGAGCATTGTGATGACAAGGGCATGGATCATTTGTCTAATAATTTTCATGGATTATTGCAATGACATTTGGAATGGCACCTTGTGATGACAAGTTTCACAGAGAATTGTGATGAAGAGTTCATGGAGCATTGTTGTTACAAACGTCACAGAGCCTTGTGATGACGTGGGCATGGACCATTGTGATGACAAACGTTATGAAGCATTGTGATGAGTGGAGTCATGGAGCATTGTGATGACATGGGTCATGGAGCATTGTGATGACAAGGGCATGGAACATTGGGATGACAGTGGCATGGAGCATTGGTCTGACAATTTTCATAGATTATTGTGATGAGAGTGGTAATGGTGCATTGTAATGACAAGGGCATGGAGTATTTTGATAATAAGGTCATGGAGTATTGTGAAGACAGTTGTCATGGAGCATTGTTATGACAGGTGTAATGGAGCATTGTGATGGCAAGGGCATGGAGCATTGTGATGAGAAGGCCATGGAGCATTCTGATGACATGTGTCATGGAGCTATGTGAAGACAAGGGCATGGAGCAATGTGATGAGAGTGTTCATGGAGCACTGTGATGACAATGACATGGAGCACTGTGATGCCAAGCATCATGGATATTTGGAACGACAAATGTCATGGAGCATTTTGATCGCAAGGGCGTTGTTCATTGTGATGAGAAGGGCATGGAGCATTGTGATGACAGGGTCATGGAGCAAGTTGATGAAAAGTGTCATGGAACATTTTGATGACAGGTGTTATGGAACATTGTGATGTCATGGGTCATCGAACATTTTGATGATAGGTGCATGTAGCATTGTGATGACAGGAGTCATGGAACATTGTGATGACAGGGGTGACAGAGTATTGTGACAAAGCTGATGTAGCATTGTGATATCAGTGGTGAGAGAGCATTTTGATGAGAAGTGAATGGAGCATTGTGATGACAAATTTTATGGGGAATTGTGATGACAAGATTGTGGAGCACTGTGATGACAAGCGCATGGTGCATTGTGATGACATGTGTCAAGGAGCATTGTGCTGAAAAGCGCATGGAGCATTGTGATGACAAGGGTCATGGAGCATTGTGCTGAGAAAGGCATAGAGCATTGTGATGACAAGTGTATTGAGAATTGTGATGAGAAAGGTCATGGAGCTTTGTAATGAAAAGGGCATGGAGTATTGTGATGACAGGCATCATGGAGCGTTGTGATGACAAGTGTTATGGAACATTGTGATCACAAGTGTTTGGAGCATTGTGATGACAGAGGTTTGGATCATTTTGACTTCAAGTAGCATGGAGCATTGTGATGACAAGGGCATGAAGCAATGTGATCCCAAGGTTCATGGAAGATTGTGATGACAATGGAAATGGAGTATTGCGATGACAAGCGCATAGAGGACTGTAATGACAAGGTCTTGTAGCATTTTCCTGACAAAGGCATGGAGCACTGTGATGACATGTGTCATGGAGAACTGTGAGGACAAGCTTCACGGAGTATTGTGAATACAGGGGTCATGGAGCATTGGGATGACAAGGGCATGGATCATTGTGATGACAAGGGTCATGGAGCACTGGGGTGAAAATGTTCATGGAGTGTTGTGATGACAGGGGTCATGGAGCATTGTGATGACTAGGGAATGGAGCATTGTGATGAGAAGAGTCCCGGATCATTGTGTTGTCAGGTGTCATGGAGTGTTGTGATGACAGTGGTCATGGAGCATTGTGATGATATTCGCCATGGAGCATTGTGATGAGAAGGTCGTGGATAATTGGGCTAAAAATGTTCATGGATTATTGTGACGACAGGGGTCATGGAGAATTGTGATGACAAGGGAATGGAGCATGGTGATGACAAGGTCCTGGAGCATTGTGATGAGAAGACCTTGGAGACTTGTGAAGACAAGTCTCATGGAGCATTCTGATTAAAAGAGGCATGGAGCATTGTGATTACAGGGGTCTTGGAGCATTGTGATGACAGAGGTCATGGAGCATTTTAATTTTGTTGTGATGACAATAGCATGAAGCATTATGATGATGGGCATGGTGAATTGTGATGACAGGGTTCATGGATCACTGAGATGAAAAGCGGCATAGAGCATTGTGATTACAGGGTTCTTGGAGCATTGTGATGAGAAGGGTCATGGAGCTTTGTGATGACAAGGCCATGGAACATTGTGATGGCAGGGGTCATGGAGCATTGTTATTACTGTTGTAATGGAGCATTGTGATTGCAAGGACATGGAGCATTGTGATGAGAAGGCCATGGAGCATTCTGATGACATGTGTCATGGAGCTTTGTGAACACATAGGCATGGATCAATGTGATGAGAGCATTCTGGGAGCACTGTGATGACAATGACTTGGAGCAGTGTGATGCCAAGTGTCATTGATCTTTGTGATGACAAAGGTCAGGAGCATTTTGATGGCAAGGGCGTTGTGCATTGTGATGAGAAGGGCAGGGAGCATCCTGATGACAGGGTCATGGAGCAATTTAATGAAAAGTTTTATGGAAAATTTTGATGACATGTGTTATGAAACATTGTAATGTCAGGGGGCATGGAGCATTTTGATGACCAGGTCATGCAGTATTGTTAAGAGAGGTGTCAGGGAGCATTTTGATGACATTTGTAATGGCCCATTGTGATGACAATGGCATGGAGCATTGTGATGCCAAGTGTCATGGAGGATACTGATGACAAAGGTAATGGAGCATTGTGATGACAATGGCTTGGAGCATTGTGATGACAAGGTTCAGGGAGCATTGTGCTGACAAGTGCATGGAGAATTGTGATGACAAGGGTCATGGAGCATTCTGATGACAAGCTTGTGGAGTATTTTGATGACAATTGCATGCAGCATTGTGATGAAAACGGCATGGGGCTTTGTGATGTAAAAGGCATGGAGCCTTTTCGTGACAGGGTTCAAGGAGCATTCTGACGACAAGTGTCAGGGAGCATTGTGATGACAAGTGTATTGAGAATTGTGATCACAAAGGTCATGGACCATTATGATGAAAAGGGTATGGTGTATTGTGATGACAGGCATCATGGAGCGTTGTGATGACCAGTGTTATGGAACATTGTGATCACAAGGGTGTGGAGCATTGTGATGACAGAGGTCATGGATCATTTTGATTTCAAGGAGCATGGAGCATTGTGATGACAAGGGCATGAAGCAATGTGATCCCAAAGTTCATGGAGGATTGTGATGACAATGGAAATGGAGTATTGTGATGACAAGCGCATAGAGCATTGTAATGACAAGGTCATGTAGCATTTTGCTGACAAAGGCATGGAGCATTGTGATGACATGTGTCATGGAGCACTGTGATGACAAGCGTCACGGAGCATAGTGAATACAGGGGTCATGGAGCATTGGGATGACAAGGGCATGGATCATTTTGATGACAAGGGTCATGGAGCACTGGGCTGAAAATGTTCATGGAGAGTTGTGATGACAGGTGTCATGTAGCATTGTGATGACAAGGGAATGGGGCATTGTGATGACAAGAGTCCTGGATCATTGTGTTGTCAGGTGTCATGGAGTGTTGTGATGACAGTGGTCATGAAGCATTGTGATTATATTGGCCATGGAGGATTGTGATGAGTAGGTCGTGGAGCATTGGGCTGAAAATGATCATGGATTATCGTGATGACAGGGGTCACGGAGCATTGTGTTGACAAGGGAATGGAGTATGGTGATAACAAGGTCCTGGAGCATTGTGATGAGAAGACCAGGAGACTTGTGATGACAAGTCTCATGGAGCATTCTGATGAAAAGGGGCATGGAGCATTGTGATTACAGGGGTCTTGGAGCATTGTGATGACTAGGGCATGGAGCATTCTGATGACATGCGTCATGGAGTTTTTTGATGACAAGGGCATGGAGCATTGTGATTACCGGGGTCTTGGAACATTGTGATGACTACGGCATGGAGCATTGTGAGGAGAAGAACAAGGAGCATTCTGTTGGCATGCGTCAGTGAGCTTTGTGATGACAAGGGCATGGAGCATTGAAATTACATGGGTCTCGGAGCATTGTGATGAAAATGTCATGGATCATTGTTATGAAAAAGGCATGGAGCCTTGTCATGACAGGGTTCAAGGAGCAAACAGACAACAAGTGTCAGGGAGCATTTTGATGACAAGTGTGTTGAGCATTGTGATGACAAACGTCATGGAGCATTGTGATGAGAAGTCCATGGATAATTGTGATGACGAGCCACATGGGGCATTGTGATGACAAGTGTTATGGAATATTGTGTTCACAAGGGTTTGGAGCATTGTTATGACAGAGGTCATGGAACATTTTGATTTCATTGTGATGACAATAGCCTGAAACATTAGGACGATGGGCATGGTGCATTGTGATGACAGGATTCATGGATCATTGTGATGAAAAAGGGCATAGAGCATTGTGATTACAGGGTTCTTGGAGCATTGTGATGAGAAGGGTCATCGAGCTATGTGATGACAAGCCATGGAACATCGTGATGGCAGGGGTCATGGAGCATTGTTATGACTGGGGTAATGGAGCATTGTCATGGCAAGGGCATGGAACATTGTGATGAGAAGGCCATGGAGCATTCTGATGACATTTGTCATGGAGCTTTGTGAAGAGAAGGGCATGGAGCAATGTGATGAGAGCGTTCATGGAGCATTGTGATTACAAGGGTCATGGAGCATTGTGCTGATAAAGGCATAGAACATTGTGATGACAAGGGTCAAAGAGCATTGTTATGAATAGTTCATGGAGCATTGTGGTTAAAAAGGTCACAGAGACTGTTGATGACGAGGGCATGGACAATTGTGATGACAGAGGTCATGAAGCATTGTGATGACTGGAGTCAAAGAGCATTGTGATGACAGGGGTCATGGAGCACTGTGATAACAAGGGCATGGAGCATTGTGATGACAAGGGCATAGAGCATTGGTCTAATAAGTTTCAAGAATTATTGCGATGACAGTTGGAATGGCGCATTGTGATGACAAGGGCGTGGAGCATTGTGATGACCAGGTCATGTAGTATTGTGAAGACAGGTGTCAGGGAGCATTGTGATGACATATATAATGGCACATTGTGATGACAATGGCATGGAGCATTGTGATGCAAAGTGTCATGGAGGATTCTGACGACAAAGGTAATGGAGCATTGTGATGACAATGGCTTGGAGCATTGTGATGACAAGTGTCAAGGCGCATTGTGCTGACAAGTGCAAGGAGAATTGTGATGACAAGGGTCATGGATCATTCTGATGACAAGCTTGTGGAGTATTTTGATGACAATGTCATGGAGCATTGTGATGAAAAGGGCATGGAGTATTGTGATGACAGGCATCATGGAGCGTTGTGATGACAAGTGTTATGGAACATTGTGATCACAAGGGATTGGAGCATTGTGATGACAGAGGTCATGGCTCATTTGATTTCAAGGAGCATGGAGCATTGTGATGACAACGGCATGAAGCAATGTGATCCCAAAGTTCATGGAGGATTGTGATGGCATTGGTAATGGAGTATTTGGATGACAAGCACATAGAGCATTGTAATGACAAGGTCATGTAGCATTTTGCTGAAAAATGCTTGGAGCTTTGTTATGACAGGTGTCATGGAGCACTTTGATGACAAGCGTCACAGAGCATTGTGAATACAGGGGTCATGGAGCATTGGGATGAAAAGGGCATGCATCATTGTGATGAGAAGTGTCATGGCACAATGGGCTGAAAATGTTCATGGAGTATTGTGATGACTGGGGTCATGGAGCATTGTGATGACAAGGGAATGGAGCACTGTGATGAAAAGGTCCTGGAGCACTGTGATGTGAAGACCATGGTACCTTGTGATGACATGTCTCATGGAGCATTCTGATGAAAAGACGCAGGGATCATTGTGATTACAGGGGTCTTGGAGCATTGTGATGATAAGGGCATGGAACATTATGATGAGAATGTCATGGAGCATTCTGATGACATGCGTCATGGAGATTTGTGATGACAAGTGCAAGGAACATTGTGATCACAGGGGTCTTGGAGCATTGTGATGAAAAAGGCATGGAGCCTTGTCATGAAAGATTTCAATGTGCATACTGACGGCAATAGTCAGAGAGCATTGTGATGACAAGTGTATTGAGCATTGTGATGACAAAAGTCATGGTGCATTGTGATGAGAAGACCATGGATAATTGTGCTGACCAGCATCATGGGGCATTGTGATGACAAGTGTTATGGAACATTGTGATCACAAGGGTTTGGAGCATTGTGTTGACAGAGGTCATGGAGCATTTTGATTTAATTGTGATGACAATAGCATGAAGCATTATGATGATGGGCATGGTGCATTGTGATGACAGCGTTCATGGAGCATTGAGATGAAAAGTGGCATGGATCATTAGTCTGACAAGTTTCATGGATTATTGTGATAAGAGTGTACATGGCACATTGTGATGACAAGGGCATGGTGCACTGTGATAACAAGGTCGTAGATTATGGTGAAGAAAGTTGTCAGGGAGCATTGTGATGAAATATGTCATGTTCCAGTTTGATGACAATATCATGGAGCATTGTGATGCCAAGTGTCATGGAGGATTGTTGTGACAAAGTAAAGGAGCATTGTGATGACAAGGGCATGGAGAATTGTGATATCAAGGGCCATTGATAATTTTAATGTCCAGGTCATGAAACATTGTGATGACAATCGCTTGGAGCTTCCTATGACAGGGGTCATGGAGCAATGCTGTGACAAGTGCATGGAGTATTGTGATGACAAGAGCATATAACATTGTTATGTGAAGTGCCGTGGAGCATTGTAATGACAAGGACATGGAGAATTTTGAGGACAAGGGACATTGAGCTTTGAGATGACAAGGCATGGAGCATGGTGATGGCAAAACCTTGGAGCATTGTGATGAGAAGACCTTGGGTAATTGTGATGTCGAGCATCATGGAGCACTGTAATGACAAGGGGCATGAAGCATTGTGATGACAGGTTTCAGGGAGCATTGTGATGACAGGGTTCATGGAGCATTGTGATGACAAGTGCATGGAGCATTGTGATGACAAGTGCATGGAGCATTGCAATGTCAAGTGCATGGAGAATTGTGATGACAAGAGCATGAAACGTTGTGATGAGAAGTGTCATGTAGCATTGTGATGTCAAGGACGTGGAGAATTGTGATGACAAGGGACATGGAGCATTGTGATAACCAGGGCGTGGAGCATTGTGATGACAGGGGTCATGGAGCATTATTATGACAAGAGCCATAGTGCATTCTGACATAAGATATCACTTATGAAGGGAATGTAAACATGGCTACATATGAAATGAATTAGGGAAGAGAACAGAGTCTCAGATTTAGAAAACACTCTAACGCTTGCTTAAGGGGAAAGAGAGGTGGGGAGATGCACAAAACAGAAGTTTGATATTAGCTCAGGTAATGTTCCATAATCCAAAAACAGAAGAGACAAGCCCTACTCCTTCCTCAGTGAATGGAACTCAACATCCCTATTCCCCGCAGAGAAATATATCTGACTAGTAAGAATTTTAAAACCTATGTATTGATATGTCTCCATAAGGGAACGAAGTGTGTCTAGAACGACATAAACATGGCAGTGAAAATCAACTCAAACCCACTATAAAAATGAATTTCAAAACAAAAGATAAAAACAGTAAAATTCTTACACAATACCTTCAGGGGTTCTGATGAAACCTGGAATGACCCTATCTACAATGACAGCTGGATGTGGCATAAGGCTGGTCACTTGGGACTGAGAGGATTGGTGAGATTGGGTGAAAAAATGCCGACCCTTTAAAGCAATAATGCCTGCTACCCATTCCATGGTTCCCATCTCTCCAGGTAGAAGGGAATATCACTACAGTTATAACATGTATGGGAACCTAGAGAATGGAAACCGACTTATGGTGAAAGGTTTTTAAAACTCTACTACTTTTTTTCTCTCCTTGTGCTCCAGTTTGACATTCCAACTGCTTTACTATCACTCTCACAACTTGGAGAGTCAGCCCCTATAACCTCATGGTTCACACAGTTGGCAAATTCTGCAGAGGATATAAGGGAAGAGAGAGAACCAAAGAGAGAGTAGCTGTAGGCATTTGGATGGCCACATGTCACTCTAATTTCCCGTCACGAAGAGGAATTAACCAAAGTCTCAGCCTTCCGCCCCAGAACCAGGATAGTTCCAGAAGCAAAACTGTGGATCTGTGGTCAGCTAACAAAAACGCAAGTTGAAAAATGGAGCTCAGGACCACAGCAATTCACTAACCTGCAGAGTTATAAAGGAGTACTCTCTTCCAAAAATCTGTTGACGGAAAGCCACGAGGCGGAAGCGAAAATGAGGCAGAATGGCATGTAACAGATTTCAAGAGTTACATTGGAATCGCCTTTAAACACAGGAAAAGCATCACAACTTCGAAAATTATGGAAATGGCCATAAAGGGCATATGGGATTTCACGTGAATATATTCAGGAGAAAACGCTTATGACCTTTTCAGACAAGCAAGCAAGCGGGCAATGCAAATCTGCACTACAATGAAGTATCACTTCCCACCGGTCAAACAGGACATCCACAAAATGTGTAAAAACCAGAAAGGCAAGACAGGCCCTGGAGAACAGGGAGCCCTGTTAGGCTGATGGGCGGGATGTAAATTGCCAACTGCCTCTCTGGAGGAGTGCATTGTGTTCCCTAAAACAAGTAAACAACAAAGCTACGGAGCCAAGAGCACTTCCAATCTAGGGAATATACCTTGGGAAAACTGAAATCAATAAGACAGATCCACACAAAAATTCAGGGCTGCACTGCTTACAAAAACCTCAACTTGGGTACACCTTAAATATCCCAGGAAAGACAAAAATGGTTCAGGAAATTGTGGTACTTACGTATGATGGAATATCCCTGAGCCATAAAATCAATGTCATAAGGCCAGTAGCAGCAAAATGAGTGGATTCAGGTACGATGATTCTAAGTGAAATAAGTCACACAGAAAAAGAAACTTATCATAAAATATCACTTATGAAGATCCTGTAAACATGGCTACACATGAACTGAGTTAGGAAAGAAAAGAGAGTCTCACATTTAGAAAACACCCTTTTGCCTTCTTAAGGGGGAAGGAGAGGTGGGGTGATGCATAAAACCAGAGTTTGATATTAGTACAGGTACCGTTCCAAAAACCAAATATGGAATAGAGAAGACCTACTCCTTCCTCAGTGAAAGGGACTCAACACCTCATATTCACCGCAGAGTAATATATCTTACTAGTAAGAATCTTAATACCTATGTATTGATATGTCTCCATAAGGGAAACAAGTGTGTCTAGACTGGCATAAACATGGCAGTGAGAATCAGCTCAAACCCACTATATAAAGCAATTTCAAAAACAAAACAAAAAAACAGGGAAATTTCTTACAATTCCTTCAGGGTATCTGATGAAACCGGGAATGACCCTATCTACAATGACAGCTGGATGTGGCATAAGGCTGGACACTTGGGACTGAGAGGATTGGTGAGATTGGGTGAGCAAATGCAGACCCTATAAATCAATAATGAGTGGCACCCATTCCATTTGTCCCAACTCTGCTGGTTGAAGGGAATATTACTACAGGTATAACATGTACGGGAAACCTAGAGAATGGACACACTGTGAATACGAAAGGTTTCTAAAACTCAACGAATAGTCCCTCTCCTAGTGCTCGGGTTTGAATTTCCAACTGCATTACTATCAATCTCCCAACTTAGAGAGACTGCCCCTTTAACCTCCTGCTTCTCACAGGTTGCCAAATTGGCAGAGGATGAAAGGGAAGAGGGAGAACCAATGAGAGAGTAGCTGTTAGGCATTTGGACGGGCACATGTCACTCTAATTTCCCGGCCGGAAGCAGAATTAACCAAAGTCTCAGCCACGCACTATGTACCAGCATAGGTCGTGAAGCAATATTTTGGACTTGCGTTCAGCTCACAAAAAAACGAGTTGAAAACTGGACCACAGGGGCACAGCAATTCACAAACTGGCAGAGTATAAAGGACAACTATCGTCCACAAATCTGTTGAGGGAAGGCACCGAGGCGGACTTGAATGCAAGGCTGAATAGCAGGAAACAGATTTCAAGAGTTACGTAGGAATCACCTATAAAGCACAGGAAGAGGGGCAAAACTTCGACAATGATGCACTTGGCCAAAAAGGGCGTATGCGTTTTCTCCTGAATATATTCAGGAGAAAACGCATACGCCCTTTTTGACAACAAAGCAAGCAGGCAATGCAAATCTGCACTAAAAAGTAGTATCACTTCCCACCGGTCAAAAGGGATATCTGCAAAATGTGTAAAATCCAGAAAGGCAAGGAAGGCCATGGAGAACAGGGAGTCTTGTTATGCTGATGGGCGGGATGTAAATTGTCAACTGCCTCACTGGAGGAGTGCATTGTGTTCCCTAAAACAAGTAAACAACAGAGCTACAGGGCCAAGGGCACTTCCAGTCTAGGGAATATACCTTGGGAAAACTGAAAATCAATAAGACAGAGCCACCCCCAAATTTAGGGCTACACTGCTTACAAGAACCTCAACTTGGGTACACCTTAAATATCCCAGGAAATATAAAAATGGTTCAAAACATTGTGGTACTTACGTAAGATGGAATATCCCTCAGCCATGAAATCAATGTCATACGACCAGTAGCAGCAAAGTGAGTGGATTCAGGTACGATGATTCTAAGTGAAATAAGTCACACAGAAAAAGAAACTTATCATAAGATATCACTTATGAAGATCCTGTAAACATGGCTACACATGAACTGAGTTAGGAAAGAGAACAGAGTCTTACCTTTAGAAAACACTCTTATGCCTGCTTAAGGGGGAAGGAGAGATGGGGTGATACATAAAACCAGAGTTTGATATAAGCACAGGTACCGTTCCAAAAACCAACTATGGAATAGACAAGACCTACACCTTCCTCAGTGAAAGGGACTCAAAAACACATATTTCCCTCAGAGGAATTGATCTGACTAGTAAGAATCTTAAAACGTATGTATTGATATGTCTCCATAAGGGAATCAAGTGTGTCTAGACTGGCATAAACATGGCAGCAAGAATCAGCTCAAACCCACTATAAAAAGGAATTTCAAAAACAAACAAAAAAAACAGGGAAATTCTTTACAATTCCTTCAGGGTGTCTGTTGAAACCTGGAATGACCCTATCTGCAATGACAGCTGGATGTGGCATAAGGCTGGACACTTGGGACTGAGAAGATACGTGAGATTGGGTGAGCAAATGCAGACCCTTTAAAGCAATAATGCATGGCCCCCATTCCATGGGTCCCAACGCTCCAGGTTGAAGGGAATATTACTACAGCTATAACATGTACGGGAAACCTACAGAATGGATACACTGTGAATATGAAAGGTTTCTAAAACTCAACGAATAGTCCCTCTCGTGCTGCTCCGTTTTGACTTTCCAAAAGCTTTCCTATCAGTCTCCCAACTTGGAGAGACATCCCCTTTAACCTCCTAGTTCGCACAGGTTGCCAATTTGGCAGAGGATGGAAGGGAAGAGGGAGAACCAATGAGAGAGTAGCTGTTAGGCATTTGGACGGGCACATGTCACTCTAATTTCCCGGCAGGAAGAAGAATTAACCAAAGACTCAGCCACCCATCGGGAACCAGTATAGGTCCAAAAAACAAAATTTTGGACTTGCATTCAGGTCACAAAAAATGAGTTGAAAAATGGAGCTCAGGGGCACAGTAATTCACAAACAGCCAGAGTAATAAAGGACAACTATCATCCAAAAATCTGTTGAGGAAGGCAACGAGGCCTACTTGAAAGTGAAGCAGAAAGCAGGAAACAGATTTCAAGAGGTAGGTAGGAATCGCCTGTAAAGCACAGGAAGAGGGGCACAACTTCGACAATGATTCACTTGGCTGAAATGGGCGTATGTGTTTTCTACTGAATATATTCAGGAGAAAACACATACGCCCTTTTTGGTCAAGCAAGCAAGCGGGCAATGCAAATCTGCACCAGACAGAAGTATCGCTTCCCACCGGTCCAAAAGGAAATTCACAAAATGTGTAAAAACCAGAAAGGCAAGACAGGCCCTGGAGAACTGGGAGCCCTGTTATGCTGATGTGAGGGATGTAAATTGCCAACTGCCTCACTGGAGGAGTGCATTGTTTTCCCTAAAACAAGTAAACAACAGAGCTACAGAGCCAAGGGTACTTCCACTCTAGGAAATATACGTTGGGAAAACTGAAAATCAATGAGACAGAGCCAACCCCAAATTTAGGGCTGCACTGCTTACAAGAACCTCAACTTGTGTACAGCTTAAATATCCCAGGAAATATAAAAATGGTTCAAAAAATTGTGGTACTTATGTACAATGCAATATCCCTCAGCCATGAAATCAATGTCATAAGACCAGTAGCAGCAAAGTGAGTGGTTCAGGTACGATGATTCTAAGTGAAATAAGTCACACAGAAAAAGAAACTTAGCATAAGATATCACTTATGAAGATCCTGTAAACATGGCTACACATGAACTGAGTTAGGAAAGAGAACAGAGTCTCACATTTAGAAAACACTCTTATGCCTGCTTAAGGGGGAAGGAGAGGTGGGGGGATGCATAAAACCAGAGTTTGATATAAGCACAGGTACCGTTCCAAAAACCAACTATGGAATAGAAAAGACCTACACCTTCCTCAGTGAAAGGGACTCAAAACCCCATATTTCCCGCAGAGGAATAGATCTGACTAGTAAGAATCTTAAAACCTATGTATTGATAGGTCTCCTTTAGGGAAACAAGTGTGTCTAGACTGGCATAAACATGGCAGCAGAATCAGCTCAAACCCACTATAAAAAGGAATTTCAAAAACAAAACAAAAAAAAGGGAAATTCTTTACAATTCCTTCAGGGTCTCTGATGAAACGTGGAATGACCCTATGTACAATGACAGCTGGATGTGACATAAGGCTGGACACTTGGGACTGAGAGGATTGTTGAGATTGGGTGAGAAATTGCAGACACTATAAAGCAATAACGCATGGCCCCCATTCCATGTTTCCCAACTCTCCAGGTTAAAGGGAATATTACTACAGCTCTAACATGTACGGGAAACCTAGAGAATGGATACACTGTGAATACGAAAGGTTTCTAAAACTCAAAGAATATTCCCTCTCCTTTTTTTCCGGTTTGACTTTCCAACTGCTTTACTATCAATCTCCCAACTTGGAGAGACAGTCCCTTTAACCTCCTGGTTCGCACAGGTTGCCAATTTGGCAGAGGATGGAAGGGAAGAGGGAGAACCAATGAGAGAGTAGCTGTTATGCATTTGGACAGGCACATGTCACCCTAATTTCCCGGCAGGAAGAAAAATTAAACAAAGTCTCAGCCACCCACCGGGAACCAGTATATCTCCTGAACCTAAATTTTGGACTTGCGTTCTGCTCACAAAAAAACGAGTTGAAAAATGGAGCTCAGGGGCACAGCAATTCACAAACTGGCAGAGTAATAACGGACAACTATCGTCCAAAAATCTGTTGAGGGAAGGCAACGAGGCCGACTTGAAAGCTAGGCAGAATAGCAGGAAACAGATTTCAAGAGGTACGTAGGAATCACCTGTAAAGCACAGGAAGAGGGGCACAACTTCGACAATGATGCACTTGGCCAAAAATGGCATATGCGTTTTCTCCTGAATATATAAAGGAGAAAACGTATATGCATGTCCTTTTTCGCCAAGCAAGCAAGCGGGCAATGCAAATCTGCACTACAAAGAAGTATCACTTCCCACCGGTCAAAAGAAACAACCACAATATGTGTAAAAACAAGCAAGGTCAGAGAGGCCCTGGAGAACAGGGAGCCTTGTTATAATGATGGGCGGGATGTAAATTGCCAACTGCCTCACTGGAGGAGTGCATTGTGTTCCCTAAAACAAGTAAACAACAGAGCTACAGAGCCAAGGGCACTTCCATCTCGGGAATATTCCTTCGGTAAACTGAAAATCAATAAGATAGAGCCACCCCCAAATTTAGGGGTGCACTGCTTACAAGAACCTCAACTTGGGTACACCTTAAATATCCCAGGAAATATAAGAATGGTTTAAAAATTTTTGGTACTTACATACGATGGAATATCGCTCAGCCATGAAATCAATGTCATAAGACCAGTAGCAGCAAAGTGAGTGGATTCAGGTACGATGATTCTAAGTGAAATAAGTCACACAGAAAAAGAAACTTAGCATAAGATATCACTTATGAAGATCCTGTAAACATGGCTGTACATGAACTGAGTTAGGAAAGAGAACAGAGTCTCACATTTAGAAAACACTCTTATGCCTGCTTAAGGGGGAAGGACACGTGGGGTGATGCATAAAATCAGAGTTTGATATAAGCACAGGTACCGTTCCAAAAACCAACTATGGAATAGACAAGACCCACACCTTCCTCAGTGAAAGGGACTCAAAACCCCATATTTCCCGCAGAGGAATAGATCTGACTAGTATGAATCTTAAAACTATGTATTGATATGTCTACGTAAGGGAATCAAGGTGTCTAGACGGGCATAAACATGGCAGCGAGAATCAGCTCAAGCCCACTATAAAAAGGAATTTCAAAATCAAAACAAAAAAACAGGGAAATTCTTTACAATTCCTTCAGGGTCTCTGATGAAACGTGGAATGACCCTATCTACAATGACAGCTGGATGTGGCATAAGGCTGGACACTTGGGACTGAGAGGATTGGTAGGATAGGTTGAGCAAATGCAGACCCTTTAATGCAATAATGCATGGACCCCATTCCATGGGTCCCAACTCTCCAGGTTGAAGGGAATATTACTACAGCTATATCATGTACGGGAGACCTTGATAATGGGCACACTGTGAATATGAAAGGTTTCTAAAACTCAACGAATAGTCCCTCTCCTTTTGTTCCATTTTGACTTTCCAACTGCTTTACTATCAATCTCCCAACTTGGAGAGACAGCCCCTTTAACATCCTGGTTCGCACAGTTTGCCAATTTGGCAGAGGATGTAAGGGAAGAGGGAGAACCAATGAGAGAGTAGCTGTTAGGCATTTGGACAGGGACATGTCACTCTAATTTCCCGGCAGAAAGAAGAATTAACCAAAGTCTCAGACACCCGTCGGGAACGAGTATAGGTCCTGAACCAGAAATTTGGACTTGCGTTCAGCTCACAAAAAACGAGTTGAAAAATGGAGCTCAGGGGCACAGCAATTCACAAAGTGTCAGAGTAATAAAGGACAACTATCATCCAAAAATCTGTTGAGGGAAGGCAACGAGGCCACCTTGAATGCGAGGCAGAATAGCAGGAAACAGATTTCAAGAGGTACGTAGGAATCGCCTGTAAAGAACAGGAAGAGGGGCACAACTGCCACAATGGTGCACTTGGCCCAAAAGTGCGTATGCGTTTTCTCCTGAATATATTCAGGAGAAAACGCATACGCCATTTTTGGCCAAGCAAGCAAGCGGGCAATGCAAATCTGCACTACAAAGAAATATCACTTCCCACCGGTCAAAAGGGACATCCACAAAATGTGTAAAAACCAGAAAGGCAAGACAGGCCCTGGAGAACTGGGAGCCTTGTTATGCTGATGGGCGGGATGTAAATTGCCAACTGCCTCACTGGAGGAGAGCATTGTGTTCCCTAAAACAAGTAAACAACAGAGCTACAGAGCCAAGGCCACTTCCAGTCTAGGGAATATACCTTGGGAAAAGTGAAAATCAATAAGAGAGAGCCACCCCCAAATTAAGGGCTACACTGCTTACAAGAACCTCAACTTGGGTACATCTTAAATATCCCAGGAAATATAAAAATGGTTCAAAAAATTGTGGTACTTACATACGATGGAATATCCATCAGCCATGAAATCAATATCATAAGACCAGTAGCAGCAAAGTGAGTGGATTCAGGTAGGATGATTCTAAGTGAAATAAGTCACAGAAAAAGAAACTTATCATAAGATATCACTTATGAAGATCCTGTAAACATGGCTACACATGAACTGAGTTAGGAAAGGGAACAGAGTCTCACATTTAGAAAACACTCTTATGCCTGCTTAAGGGGGAAGGAAAGGTGGGGTGATGCAGAAAACCAGAGTTTGATATAAGCACAGGTACCGTTCCAAAAACCAACTATGGAATAGGCAAGACCTACACCTTCCTCAGTGAAAGGGAATCAAAACCCCATATTTCCCACAGAGGAATATATCTGACTAGTAAGAATAATAAAACTTATGTATTGATATGTCTCCCTAAGGGAATCAAGTGTGTCTAGACTGGCATAAACATGGCAGCGAGAATCAGCACAAACCCACTATAAAAATGAATTTCAAAAACAAAACAAAAAACAGGGAAATTCTTTACAATTCCTTCAGGGTCTCTGATGAAACCTGGAATGACCCTATCTACAATGACAGCTGGATGTGGCATAAGGCTGGACACTTGGGACTGAGAGGATTGGTGAGATTGGGTGAGCAAATGCAGACCCTTTAAAGCAATAATGCAAGCCCCCTATGCCATGGGTACCAACACTCCAACTTGAAGGGAATATTACTACAGCTATAACATGTACGGGAAACCTAGAGAATAGACACACTGTGAATACAAAAGGTTTCTAAACTCAACGAATAGTGCCTCTCGTGGTGCTCCAGTTTGACTTTCCTACTGCTTTACTATCAATCTCCCAACTTGGAAATAAAGCCCCTTTAACCTCCTGATTCGCACAGGTTGCCAATTTGGCAGAGGATGGAAGGGAAGATAGAGAACCAATGAGAGAGTAGCTGTTAGGCATTTCGACGTGCACATGTCACTCTAATTTCCCGGCAGGAAGAAGAATTAACCAAAGTCGTAGCCACCCATCGGGAACCAGTATAGGTCCTGAACCAAAATTTTGGAGTTGCATTCAGCTCACAAATAATGAGTTGAAAAATGGAGCTCAGGGGCACAGCAATTCACAAACTGGCAGAGTAATAAAGGACAACTATCGTCCCAAAATCTGTTGAGGGAAGGCAACGAGGCCGACTTGAAAGCGAGGCAGAATAGCAGGAAACAGATTTCAAGAGGTACGTAGGAATCGCCTGTAAAGCACAGGAAGAGGGGCACAACTTCGACAATGATTCACTTGGCCAAAAATGGTGTATGCCTTTTCCCATGAATATATTCAGGAGAAAACACATACGCCCTTTTTGGCCAAGCAAGCAAGCTGGCAATGCAAATCTGCACAACAAAGAAGTATCACTTCCCACCAGTCCAAAGGGACATCCACAAAATGTGTAGAAACCAGAAAGGCCAGAAAGGCCCTGGAGAACAGGGAGCCTTGTTATGCTGATGGGCGGGATGTAAATTGCCAACTGCCTCACTGGAGGAGTGCATTGGGTTCCCTAAAACAAGTAAACAACAGAGCTACAGAGCCAAGGGCACTTCCAGTCTAGGGAATATACATTGGGAAAACTGAAAATCAATAAGACACAGCCACCCCCAAATTTAGGGCTGCACTGCTTACAAGAACCTCAACTTGGGTACACCTTAAATATCCCAGGAAATATAAAAATGGTTCAAAAAATTGTGGTTCTTACGTACAATGGAATATCCCTCAGCCATGAAATCAATGTCATAAGACCAGTAGCAGCAAAGTGAGTGGATTCAGGTACGATGATTCTAAGTGAAATAAGTCACACAGAAAAAGAAACTTATCATAAGATATCACTTATGATGATCCTGTAAACATGGCTACACATGAACTGAGTTAGGAAATAAAACAGAGTCTCACATTTAGAAAACACTCTTATGCCTGCTTAAGGGGGAAGGAGAGGTGGGGTGATGCAGAAAACCAGAGTTTGATATAAGCACAGGAACCATTCCAAAAACCAATTATGGAATAGACAAGACCTACACCTTCCTCAGTGAAAGGGACGCAAAACCCCATATTTCCCGCAGAGGAATACATCTGACTAGTAAAAATCTTAAAACCTATGTATTGATATGTCTCCATAAGGGAATCAAGTGTGTTTAGACTGGCATAAACATGGCAGCGATAATCAGCTCAATCCCACTATAAAAAGGAATTTCAAAAACAAAGCAAAAAACAGGGAAATTCTTTACAATTCCTTCAGGGTCTCTGATGAAACCTGGAATGACGCTATCTACAATGACAGCTGGATGTGGCATAAGGCTGGACACTTGGTACTGAGAGGATTGGTGACATTGGGTGAGCAAATGCAGACCGTTTAAAGCAATAATTCAAGCCCCCTATGCCATGGGTCCCAACTCTCCAGGTTGAAGGGAATATTACTACAGCTATAACATGTACGGGAAATCTAGAGAATGGACACACTGTGAATACAATAGGTTTCTAAAACTCAACGAATAGGCCCTCTCCTTCTGCTCCGGTTTGACTTTCCAACTGCTTTACTATCAATCTCCCAACTTGGAGATACAGCCCCTTTAACCTGGTTTGCACAGGTTGCCAATTTGGCAGAGGATGGAAGGGAAGAGGGAGAACCAATGAGAGAGTATCTGTTAGGCATTGGACTGGCACATGTCACTCTAACTTCCCGGCAGGAAGAAGAATTAAGCAAAGTCTCAGCCACCCATCGGGAACCACTATAGGTTCTGAACCAAAATTTTGGACTTGCGTTCAGCTCACAAAAAACGAGTTGAAAAATGGAGCTCAGGGGCACAGCAATTCACAAACTGGCAGAGTCATAAAAGACAACTATCGTTCACAAATCTGTTGAGGGAAGGCAATGAGGCCGACTTGAAAGCGAGGCAGAATACCAGGAAAGAGATTTCAAGAGGTACATAGGAATCACCTTTAAAGCACAAGAAGAGGGGCACAACTTCGACAATGATGCACTTGGCCAAAAAGGGCGTATGCGTTTTCTCCTGAATATATTCAGGAGAAAACGCATACGTCCTTTTTCGCCAAGCAAGCAAGTGGGCAATGCAAACCTGCACTACAAAGAAGTACCACTTCCCACCGCTCAAAGGGAAATCGACAAAATGGGTAAAAACCCGAAAGGCCAGACAGGCCTTGGAGAACAGGGAGCATTGTTATGCTGATGGGCAGGATGTAAATTGCCAACTGCCTCACAGGAGAAGTGCATTGAGTTCCCTAAATAAAACAAGTAAACAACAGAGCTACAGAGACAAGGGCACTTCCAGTGTCGGGAATATACCTTGGGAAAACTGAAAATCAATGAGACAGAGCCACCCCCAAATTTACGGCTGCACTGCTTACAAGAACCTCAACTTGGGTACACCTTAAATATACCAGGAAATATAAAAATGGTTCAAAAATTGTGGTACTTACGTACGATGGAATATCCCTCAGCCATGAAATTAATGTCATAAGACCAGTAGCAGCAAAGTGAGTGGATTCAGGTACGATGATTCTAAGTGAAATAAGTCACACAGAAAACGAAACTTATCATAAGATATCACTTATGAAGATCCTGTAAACATGGCTACACATGAACTGAGTTAGGAAAGAGAACAGAGTCTCACATTTAGAAAACACTCTTATGCCTGCTTAAGGGGTAAGGAGAGGTGGGGTGATGCATAAAACCAGAGTTTGATAAAAGCACAAGTACCGTTCCAAAAACCAACTATGGAATACACAATACCTACACCTTCCTCAGTGAAAGGGACTCAAAACCCCATATTTCCTGCAGAGGAATATATCTGACCAGTAAGAATCTTAATACCCATGTATTGATATGTCTCCATAAAGGAATGAAGTGTGTCAAGACTGGCATAAACATGGCAGCGTAAATCAGCTCAAACCCACTAAAAAAAGGAATTTCAAAAACAAAACAAAAAAACAGGGAAATTCTTTACAATTCCTTCAGGGTATCTGATGAAACCGGGAATGACCCTATCTACAATGGCAGCTGGATGTGGCATAAGGCTGGACACTTGGGACTGAGAGGATTGTTGAGATTTGGTGAGCAAATGCATACCCTTTAAAGCAATAATGCAAGGCCCCCATGCCATGGTTTCCAACTCTCCATTTTGAAGGGAATATTACTACAGCTATATCATGTACGGGAAACCTAGAGAATGGACACACTGTGAATACGAAAGGTTTCTAAAACTCAACGAATATTCCCTCTCGTGGTGCTCCGGGTTGACTTTCCAACTGCTTTACTATCAATCTCCCAACTTTGAGATACAGCCCCTTTAACCTCCTGGTTCGCACAGGTTGCCAATTTGGCAGAGGATGGAAGGGAAGAGGGAGAACCAATGAGAGAGTAGCTGTTAGGCATTTGGACGGGCACATGTCACTCTAATTTCCAGGCAGGAAGAAGAATTAAACAAAGTCTCAGCCACCCACCGGGAACCAGTATACGTCCTGAACCAAAATTTTGGACTTGCATTCAGCGAACAAAAAACTAGTTGAAAAAAGGAGCTCAGGGGCACAGCAATACAGAAACTGGCAGAGTAATAAAGGACAACTATCGTCCAAAAATCTGTTGTGGAAAGGCAAAGAGGCCGACTTGAAAGCGAGGCAGAATAGCAGGAAAGAGATTTCAAGAGGTACGTAGGAATGGCCTGTAAACCACAGGAAGAGGGGCACAACTTCGACAATGATGCACTTGGCCAAAAAGGGCGTATGCGTTTTCTCGTGAATATATTCAGGAGAAAACGCATACGCTCTTTTTGGCCAAACAAGCAAGCAGGGAATGCAAATCTGCACTACAAAGAAGTATCACTTCCCACCCGTCCAAAGGGACATCCACAAAATGTGTAAAAACCAGAAAGGCAAGACAGGCCCTGGAGAACAGGGAGCATTGTTATGAAGATGGGCCGGATGTAAATTGCCAACTGTCTCACTGGAGGAGTTCATTGTGTTCCCTAAAACAAGTATACCACAGAGCTACAGAGCCAAGGGCACTTCCAGTCTAGGGAATATACCTCGGGAAAACTGAAAATCAATAAGACAGAGCCACCCCAAATTTACGGCTACACTGCTTACAATAACCTCAACTTGGGTACACCTTAAATATCCCAGGAAATTAAAAAATGGTTCAAAAAATTGTGGTAATTACGTACGATGGAATATCCCTCAGCCATGAAATCAATGTCATAAGACCAGTAGCAGCAAAGTGAGTGGATACAGGTACGATGATTCTAAGTGAAATAAGTCACACAGAAAAAGAAACTTAGCATAAGATATCATTTATGAATTTCCTGTAAACATGGCTAAACATGAACTGAGTTAGGAAAGAGAACAGAGTCTCATATTTAGAAAACACACTTATGCCTGCTTAAGGGGGAAGGAGAGGTGGCGTGATGCATAAAACCAGAGTTTGATATAAGCTCAGGTACCGTTCCAAAAACCAAATGTGGAATAGACAAAACCTACACCTTCCTCAGTGAAAGGGACGCAAAACCCCATATTTCCCGCAGAGGAATAGATCTGACTAGTAAGAATCTTAAAACCTATGTATTGATATGTCTCCGTAAGGGAATCAAGTGTGTCTAGACTGGCGTAAACATGGCAGCAAGAATCAGCTCAAACCCAGTATAAAAAGGAATTTCAAAAACAAACCAAAAAAATCAGGGAAATTCTTTACAATTCCTTCAGGTTCTCTGATGAAACCTGGAATGACCCTATCTACAATTACAGCTGGATGTGGCATAAGGCTGGAAGCTTGGGACTGAGAGGATTGGTGAGATTGGGTGAGCAAATGCAGACCCTTTAAAGCAACAATGCATGGCACCCATTCCATGGGTCCTAACTCTCTAGGTTGAACAGAGTATTACTACAGCTATAACATGTACGGGAAACCTAGAGAATGTACACACTGTGAATACGAAAGGTTTCTAAAACTCAACAAATAGTCCCTCTCTTGGTACTCTGGTTTGACTTTCCAACTGCTTTACTATCCATCTCCCAACTTGGAGAGACAGCCCCTTTTACCTCCTGGTTCGCACAGGTTGCCAATTTGGCAGAGGATGGAAGGGAATAGGGAGAACCAATGAGATAGTAGCTGTTAGGCATTTGGACGGGCACCTGTCACTCTAATTTCCCGGAAGGAAGATGAATTAACCAAAGTATCAGACACCCATCGGGAACAAGTATAGGTCCTGAACTGAAATTTTGGAATTGCGTTCAGCTCACAGAAAACGAGTTGAAAAATGGAGCTAAGGGGCACAGCAATTCACAAACTGGCAGAGTAATAAAGGACAACTATCGACCAAAAATTTGTTGATGGAAGGCAACGAGGCCGACTTGAAAGCGAGGCAGAATAGCAGGAAACAGATTTCAAGAGGTACGTAGGAATGGCCTGTAAAGCACAGGAAGAGGGGCACAACTTCTACAATGATGCACTTGGCCAAAAAGGGCTCATGCGTTTACTCGTGAATATATTCAGGAGAAAACGCATACGCCCTTTCTGGCCAAGCAAGCAAGCGGGCAATGCAAATCTGCACTACAAAGAAATATCACTTCCCACCGGTCCAAAGGGACATCCACAAAATGTGTAAAAACCAGAAAGGCAAGACAGGCCATGGAGAACAGGTAGCCTTGTTACGATGATGGGTGGGATATAAATTGCCAAATGCCTCACTGGAGGAGTGCATTGTGTTCCCTAAAACAAGTAAACAACAGAGCTACAGAGGCAAGGTCAATTCCAGTCTAGGGAATATACCTGGGGAAAACTGAAAATCAATAAGACAGAGCCACCCCCAAATTTAGGGCTGCACTGCTGACAAGAACCTCAGCTTGGGTACACCTTAAATATCCCAGGAATTATAAAAATGGTTCAAAAACTTGTGGTACTTACGAACGATGGAATATCCCTCAGCCATGAAATCAATGTCATAAGACCAGTAGCAACAAAGTGAGTGGATTCAGGTACGATGATTCTAAGTGAAATAAGTCACACAGGAAAAGAAACTTATCATAAGATATCACTTATGAAGATCCTGTAAACATGGCTACACATGAACTGAGTTAGGAAAGAGAAGAGTCTCACATTTAGAAAACACTCTTATGCCTGCTTAAGGGGGAAGGAGAGGTGGTGTGATTCATAAAACCAGAGTTTGATATAAGCAAAGTTACTGTTCCAAAAACCAACTATGGAATAGACAAGACCTACACCTTCCTCAGTGAAAGGGACTCAAAACACCATATTTCCCGCAGAGGAATAGATCTGATAGTAAGAATCTTAAAACCTATGTATTGATATGTCTCCATAAGGGAATAAAGTGTGCCCAGACTGGTATAAACATGGCTGCGAGAATCAGCTCAAACCCACTATAAAAAGGAATTTCAAAAAAAAAAAAACAGGGAAATTCTTTACAATTCCTTCAGGGTCTCTGATGAAACCTGTAATGACCCTATTTACAATGACAGCTGGATGTGGCATAAGGCTGGACACTTGGGACTGAGAGGATTGATGGGGTTGGGTGAGCAAATACAGACCATTTAAAGCAATAATGCATGGCCCACATTCCTTCGGTCCCAACTCTCCTGGTTGAAGGGAATATTACTACAGCTATAACATGTACGGGAAACCTAGAGAATGGACACACTGCGAATACGAAAGGTTTCTAAAACTCAACGAATAGTCCCTCTCCTGGTGCTCCGGTTTGACATTCCAACTGCTTTACTATCAATCTCCCAACGTGGAGAGACAACCCCTTTAACCTCATGGTTCACACAGGTTGCCAATTTTGCAGAGGATGTAAGGGAATAGGGAGAACCCATGAGAGAGTAGCTGTTAGGCATTTGGACGGGCACATGTCACTCTAATTTCCCGGCAGGAAGAAGAATTAACCAAAGTCTCAGCCACCCAATGGGAACCAGTATAGTTCCTGAACCAAAATTTTGGACTTGTGTTCAGCTCACAGAAAACGACTTGAAAAATGGAGGTCAGGGGCATAGCAATTCACAAACTGGCAGAGTAATAAAGGACAACTATCGTCCAAAAATCTGTTGATGGAAGGCAATGAGGCCGACGTGAAAATGATGCAGAATAGCAGGAAACAGATTTCAAGAGGTACGTAGGAATCGCCTGTAAAGCACAGGAAGAGGGGCACAACTTCGACAATGATGCACTTGGCCAAAAAGGGCGTATGCGTTTTCTCCTGAATATATTCAGGAGAAAACGCATACGCCCTTTTTGGCCAAGCAAGCAAGCAGGCAATGCAAATCTGCACTACAAAGAAGTATCACTTCCCACCGGTCCAAAGGGACATCCACAAAATGTGTAAAAACCAGAAAGGCAAGACAGGCCCTGGAGAATAAGTTGCCTTGTTATGCTGATGGGCGGGATGTAAATTGCCAACTGCCTCACTGGAGGAGTGCACTGTGTTCCATAAAACAAGTTAACAACAGAGCTACAGAGCCAAGGGCACTTCCAGTCTCGGGAATATACCTTGGGAAAACTGAATATCAATAAGATAGAGCCACCCCCAAATTTAGGGCTGCACTGCTTACAAGAACCTCAACTTGGGTACACCTTAAATATCCCAGGAAATATAAAAATGGATCAAAAAATTGTGGTACTTACGTACGATGGAATACCCCTCAGCCATGAAGTCAATGTCATAAGACCAGTAGCAGCAAAGAGAGTGGATTCAGGTACGATGATTCTAAGTGAAATATGTCACACACAAAAAGAAACTTATCATAAGATATAACTTATGAAGATCCTGTAGACATGGCTACACATGAACTGAGTTGGGAAAGAGAACAGAGTCTCACATTTAGAAAACACTCTTATGCCTGCTTAAGGGGGAAGGAGTGGTGGGGTGATGCATAAAACCAGAGTTTGATATAAGCACAGGTACCGTTCCAAAAACCAACTATGGAATAGACAAGACCTACACCTTCCTCAGTGAAAGGGACTCAAAACCCCATATTTCCCAAAGAGGAATAGATCTGACTAGTAAGAAAATTAAAACCTATGTATTGATATGTCTCCATAAGGGAATCAAGTGTGCCTAGACTGGCATAAACATGGCAGTGAGAATCATCTCAAACCCACTATAAAAAAAGAATTTCAAAAACAAAACAAAAAAAAACAGGGAAATTCTTTACAATTCGTTCAGGGTCTCTGACGAAACCTGGAATGACCGTATCTACAATGACAGCTGGATGTGGCATAAGTTTGTACACTTCGGACTGAGAGGATTGATTAGGTTGGGTTAGCAAATGCAGACCCTTTAAAGCAATAATGCATGGCCCCCATTCCATGGGTCCCAACTCTCCAGGTTGAAGGGAATATTACTACAGCTATAACATGTACGGGAAACCTAGAGAATGGACACACTGTGAATACGAAAGGTTTCTAAAACTCAACGAATAGTCCCTCTCCTGGTGCTCCGGTTTAACTTTCCCACAGCTTTACTATCAATCTCCCAACATGGAGAGACAATCCCTTTAACCTCCTGGTTCGCACAGGTGGCCAATTTGGCGAAGGATGGAAGGGAAGAGGGAGAACCAATGAGAGAGTAGCTGTTAGGCATTTGGACGGGCACATGTCACTCTAATTTCCTGGCAGGAAGAAGAATTAACCAAAGTCTCAGCCACCCATCGGGAACCAGTATAGGTCCTGAAACAAAATTTTGGACTTGCATTCAGCTCACAAAAAACGAGTTGAAAAATGGAGCTCAGGGGCACAACAATTCACAAACTGGCAGAGTAATAAAGGACCACTATCGTCCAAAAATCTGTTGATGGAAGGCAATGAGGCCGACGTGAAAGCGATGCAGAATAGCAGGAAATAGATTTCAAGAGTTACGTAGGAATTGCCTGTAAAGCACAGAGAGAGGGGCAGAACTTCAACAATGATGCACTTGGGCAAACAGGGCGTATGCGTTTTCTCGTGAATATATTCAGGAGAAAACGCATACGCCCTTTTTGGCCAAGCCAGCAAGCGGGCAATGCAAATCTGCACTACAAAGATGTATCACTTCGCACCGGCCCAAAGGGACATCCAAAAAATGTGTAAAAACCAGAAAGGCAAGACAGTAGCTGGAGAACTGGGAGCCTCGTTATGCAGATGGGCGGGATGTAAATTGCCAACTGCATCTCTGGAGGAGTGCATTGTGTTCCCTAAAACAAGTAAATAAAAGAGCTACAGAGCCAAGGGCACTTCACGTCTAGGTATTATACCTTGGGAAAACTGAAAATCAATAAGACAGAGCCACCCCAAAGTTTAGGGCTGCACTGCTTACAAGAACCTCAACTTGGCTACACCTTTAATATACCAGGAAAGACAAAAATGGTTTTAAAAGTTTGGTACTTATGTACGATGGAATACCCGTCAGCCATGAAATCAATGTCATAAGGCCAGTAGCAGCAAAATGAGTGGATTCAGGTATGATGATTCTAAGTGAAATAAGTCACAAAGTAAAAGAAACTTATACTAAGATATCATTATGAAGGTCCTGTAAACAAGGCTACACAGGAACTGAGTTAGGAAAGAGAACAGACTCTCACATTTAGAAAACACTCTTATGCCTTCTTAAGGGGGAAGCAGAGGTGGGTTGATGCGTAAAACCAGAGTTTGATAGTAGTACAGGTACTATTCCAAAAACCAAATATGGAATAGGCAAGACCTACACATTCATCAGTGAAAGGGACTCAACCTCCCATACTTCCCGCAGAGGTATATATCTGACTAGTAATAACCTTAAAACCTATGTATTGATATGTCTCCGTAAGGGAATCAAGTGTGTCTAGACTGGCTTAAACATGTCAGTGAGAATCAGGTACAACCCACTATAAAAAGGAATTTCAAACACAAAACAAAAAAACAAGGAATTTCTTTACAATTCATTCAGGGTCTCTGATGAAACCTGGAATGAACATATTTACAAAGACAGCTGGATGTGGCATAAGGCTGGACATTTGGCTCTGAGAAGATTGGTGAGATTGGGTGAGCAAATGCAGACCCTTTCAAGCAAAAATGTGTGGCCACCATTCCATGGGTCCCAAATCTCCAAGTTGAAGTGAATATTACTACAGCTTTAACATATACGGGAAACGTAGAGAATGGAAACACTGTGAATACGAAAGGTTTCTAAAACCTAACTAATAATCCCTCTCCTTGTGCTGCAGTTTCCCTTTCCAACTGCTATACTATCAATCTCCCAACTTGCAGAGACAGCCCCTTTAACCTCCTGGATCCCACAGGTTGGCAATTTGGCAGAGGATTGAAGGGAAGAGGGAGAACCAGTGAGAGATTAGCTGTTAGGCATTTGGACTGGCACATGTCACTCTAATTGCACGGGAGGAAGAATTAACCAAGACTCATCCCCCTGCCGGGAAACGGTATAGGTCCTGCAACGAAATTTTGGACTTGCGGTCAGCTTACAAATAAAGAGTTGAAAAATGGAGCTCAGGGGCACAGCAATTCACAAACTGGCAGAGTAATAAAGGACAACTCTCGTCCAAAAATCTGTTGATGGAAGGCAACGAGGCCGACCTGAAAGCGAGACAGCATAGCAGGAAACAGATTTCAAGAGGTACTTTGGAATCGCCTGTAAAGCACAGGAAGAGGGACACAACATTAACAATGATGCACTTGGCCAGAAAGGGCGTATGTGTTTTCTCCTGAATATATTTAGGAGAAAACGCATACACCCATTTTGGCCAAGCAATGAAGCGGGCAATGCAAATCTGCACTACAACGAAGTATCACTTCCCACCGGTCAAAAGGGACATCCACAAAATGTGTGAAAACCAGAAAGGCAAGACAGGCCCTGGAGAACAGGGAGCATTGTTATGCTGATGGGCGGGATGTAAATTGCCAACTGCCTCTCTGGAAGAGTGCATTGTGTTCCCTAAAACAAGTAAACAACAGAGCTACAGAGCCAAGGGCACTTCCAGTCTAGGGAATATACTTTGGGAAAAGTGAAAATCAATAAGCCTGAGCCACCACAATATTTAGGGCTGCACTGCTTACAAGAACCTCATCTTGGGTACACCTTAAATATCCTAGGAAAGACAAAAATGGTTCAAGAAATTGTGGTACTTACATACGATGGAATATCCCACAGCCATGAAATCAATGTCATAAGGCCAGTAGCAGCAAAATGAGTGGATTCAGGTACGATGATTCTAATTGAAATAATTCACACAGAAAAAGAAACTTATCATAAGATATCACTTATAAAGGTCCTGTAAACATGGCTACATATGAACTGAGTTAGGAAAGATAACAATGTAACTAATCTTATCATAACATATCACTCATATCGGGAATGTACACATGACTACACATGAACTGAATTACAAACACAACAGTGTCACACATTTAGAAAACATCTCCAGCCTCCTTAAGGGGAAACCCGAGGTGGGGTGATGCATAAAACCACAGTTTTAAATTAGCACAGATACCGTTATATAAACCATGTATGTAATACAAAACACCTACTCCTGGCACAGTGAACTGGACCCAACACCCCTTATTCATTGCAGAGGAATATGTCTGACTCTAAGTATTTTAAAACATATGTATTCTCATGTCTCCATAAAGGAATCCTGTCTATGTATAACCGCATGAACACAGCACTGAAATTCAGTTAAACCCACTTATAAAAATAAATTTCAAAAGCAAATTGCAAAAACAGTGAAACAGTGAGAAAGTTTTAAAAATTACTTTCAGGGCCTGTGATGCAACCTGGATTGACCATCTTTACACCCACAGCTGGATGAGACGTAAGACTGGACACTTGGGGCTGACAAGATTGCTGAGGTTGTGTGAGCAAAAGAACACCACTTAGAGCAATACTGTGTGCTACCCATTCTAGTGGTCCCAACTCTCCATTTTCAAGGGAATCTTCCTATAGTTAAAACATGCATGGGAAAACCAGTGGATGGTACACTGTGTAATTGGGAACGTTTTCTAAAAGGTACCTCATTTTTCCTTTTGTCGTGCTCGGCTTCACCATTCCATCTGAATTACTAAAAATATCCCCACTTGGAGTGTCAGCACCTTTACCCTCCTGTTATGCACAGTTTGCAAACTGTGCAGAGGATGAACAGGAAGAGGGGGAATAAATGAGAGATTAGCTGTAGGTGTTTGCATGGGCACATGTCACTCTAGTTTCCCATCAGGAAGAAGAATTAACCAAAGGCTCAGCCTGAAGCCCTGGAACCAGACTAGGGCCTAAAGCCATCCTGCGGTATTGCAGCCAGCTCACAAATAGGCGAGTTGAAAAATGGAAATCAGGGGCACAGCAATTCACAAACTTGCAGAGTTATAAAGGACAACTATCATCCAGATATATATTGAGATAAGACAGTGAAGATGATTTGAATGCAAGGCAGAATTGAAGGAAACAGATTTCAAGAGGTAGATTGGAGTCGTCTTTAAAGCACATGAAAAGCGAAAGAACTTCGACAACGTTGCCCTTAGCTGAAAAGGGAGTATGTGTATTTTCTTGAATATATTCGGGAAAAAATGCATATGCCCTTTTTGGCTAAGCAAGCCATCAGGCATTGCAATTCCACACTACAGAGAAGTATGCCTTACCTCCAATCAAAAGGGCCATCCGCAAATAGTGTAAAAACCACAAATGCAGGACAGGCCATGGAGAAAAGGGAGCCTGGTTACGCCGATGGACAGGATGTAAATTGCCAACAGCCCCTCTGGAGAACTGTATGTTGTTTTCCAAAACAGAGCTACAGAGCATAGCACACTTCCACTCATGGGCGTGTATTTTGGGAAAACTAAAAATCCACAACACACAGCCAGCCCAAAGTTTAGGGCTGCTCTGTTTACAAGAACCTCGACTTCGGTACACTTTAAATATCCCAGGAAAGGAAAAAAAAATGGATTTAGATGTTGTGGTACTTATATACAATGGAATGTCACTCAGACATAAAATCAATGTCATAAGGCCAATAGCAGCTTAATGAGTGGCTTTAGGTATGATGATGCTAAGTGAAATGAGCCACAAAGAGAAAGAAACTTATTGTTATATATCACTTATAGAGGGAATGTAAACATGGCTACACATGAACTGAATTTCAAAAGAGAACAGAGTTATACATTTAGAAAACACACTTATGCCTCCTTAAGGGGAAAGGTGACGTGGGGTGATGTGTAAAAGCAGAGTTTGAAATTAGCACAGATCCCATTCCATATACCAAATATATAATAGATAAGACCTACTCCTTTCTCAATGAACTGGACACAAAACACCCTATTCACTGAAGAGGAATACATCTGACTGGTAATAACCTTGAAACCTATGTATTTATATGTCTCCATAATGGAATCAAGTGTATGTAGACTGGCATAAACACAGATCAATGGAACAGGACAGAAAGCCCAGAGATAAACCTACATACCTATGCCTATCTCATCTATGACAAAGGAGCTAAGGATATACAATGGAGAAAAGACAGTCTCTTCAGTAATTGGTGCTGGGAAAACTGGACCCCTACACATATAAGAATGAAATTAGAACACTCCATAACACCATACACAAAAATAAACTCTAAGTTGATTAGAGATCTAAATATAAGACCAGACATTATAAAACACTTAGAGGAAACCATAGGCAGAACACTCTATGACATAAATCACAGCAAGTTCCTTTTTGACCCACCTCCTAGAGAAATGGAAATAAAAACAGAAATCAACAAATGGGACCTAATGAAACTTAAAAGCTTTTACACAGTACAGGAAAACATAAACAAGATGCAAAAACAACCCTCAGAATGGGAGAAAATATTTTCAAATGAAGCAATTGACAAAGGATTAATCTCCAAACTTTACAAGCACCACATGTAGCTCAATATCACAAAAACAAACAACCCAATCCAAAAAAGGGCAGAAGACCTAAATAGACATTTCTCCAAAGAAGATATACAGATTACCAAGAAACACATGAAAGGATGCTGAACATCATTAATCATTAGAGAAATGCAAATCAAAACTACCATGAGGTATCACCTCACAGCAGTCAGAGTGGCAATCATCAAAAAAATCTACAAAACAATAAATGCTGGAGAGGCCTTTATTGGAGAAAAGGGAACAAATTTGCACTGTGGGTGGGAATTTAAATTGATATGGGCACTAGGGAGAACTGTACGGAGGTTCCTTTAAATAACTAACAATAGAAGTACCATACGACACAACAATCCAACTACTGGGCATTTGCCTTGCGAAAACCATAATTCAAAGAGTTATGTACAAAAATGTTCATTGCAGCTCTATTTGCATTAGCCAGGACATGGAAGCAACGTAAGTGTCCATCGACAGATGAATGGATAAAGAAGATCTGGCACATATATTCAATGGAATATTACTCAGCCATAAAAAGAAGCAAAACTGAGTTATTTGTACTGAGTTGGATGGACTTAGAATCTGTCCTACACAGTGAAGTAAGTCAGAAAGGGAAAAACAAATACTGTATGTTAACAGAGATATACGGAATCTAATGAAGAAAAAAAAAAGATTTTGAAGAACCTAGTGGCAGGACAGGATTAAGGACACAGACATAGAGAAAGGACTTGAGGACACCGGAAGGGGGATGGGTAAGCTGGGACGAAGTGAGAGAGTGGCATGGACATAAATACATTACCAAATGTAACACCGATAGCTACTGGGAAGCAGCCACATAGAACAGGGAGATCAGCTCGGTGCTTTGTGACCACATAAAGGGGTGGGATATGGAGTGTGGGAGGGAGATGCAAGAGGGAGGGGATCTGGTGATATTTGTATATGTATAGCTGATTCACTTTGTTATAAAGCAGAAAGGAACACTCCATTGTAAAGCAATTATACTCCATTAAACGTGTAAAAGGAAAAAAAAAAAGAAAGCCCAAGGATAAACCTACACACCTATGGTCAACTAATCTATGACAAAGGAGGCAAGACTATACAATGGAGATAAGACAGTCTCTTCAATCATTGGTGCTGGGAAATATGGACAGCTACATGTAAAAGAATGAAGTTAGAACACTCCCCAACACCATACATAAAAATATATTCAAAATGGATTAGAGACCTTAATGTAAGACCGGACAGTATAAAACTCTGAGAGGAAAACTTACGAAGGATACTCTGACATAAATCACAGCAAGATCTTTTTTGATCCACCTCCTATAGTAATGAAATAAAAAAGAAAACTAAACAGATGGGACCTAATGAAACGTAAAAGCTTTTGCAAAGCAAAGGAAACTTCAAACAAGACAAAAAGACAACCCTCAGAATGGCAGAAAATATTTGCAAACGAATCAATGGACAAATGATTAATCTCCAATATATATAAACAGCTCATGCAGCTCAATATTAATAAACCAAACAACCCGATACAAAAATGGAAGATCTAAATAGACATTTCTTCCACGAAGACATAGAGATGGCCAGTACGCACATGAAAATCTGCTCAACATCACTAATTATTAGAGAAATGGAAATCGAAAGTACAATGAGGTATCTCGTCACATCATCAGAAAATCTACAAACAACAAATGCTGGAGAGGGTGTGGAGAAAAGGAACCTTCTTCCACTATTGTTGGGAATGTAAATCGATACAGTCTCTATGGAGAACAGTATGGAGGTTCCTTAAAAAACTAAAAATAGAATTAACATATAATCCAGCAATCCCACTACTGGGCATATACCCAGAGAAAACCATAAATCAAAAAGACACATTCAACACAGTGTTCATTGCAGCACTATTTACAATAGCCAGGTAATGAAAGCAACCTAAGTGCCCACAGACAGACGAATGGATAAAGATGTGGTACTTATATACAATGGAATATTACACAGCCATACATAGGAATGAAATTGGGTCATTTGTAGAGACCTTGATGGATCTAGAGACTGTCATACGGAGTGAAGTAAGTCAGAAAGAGAAAAACAAATATTGTATATTAATGCATATATGTGGAACCTAGAAAAATGATACAGATGAACCGGTTTGCAGGGCAGAGATAGAGACACAGATGTAGAGAACAAACATATGGACACCAAGGCGGGAACACCATGTGAGGGTGGTGGTGGGATGAATTGGGAGACTGGGATTCACATGTGCACACTTATATGTATAAAATAGATATCCAATAAGAACCTGCTGTATAAAAGAAATACATAATTTTTAAAAATTAAAAATATATAAATAACATTTAATACAATAAAACAGAATAAAAGTTTTCCCTTCACATAGATGTCTTTATATTAATGCATTATTTCCATGTTTATATCTCCAAATTTAAAAAAAGAGGAATAAATAAAATCTACCTTGAACCAAAAAGAAAAAAAAAAAAAAAACAGAACCCACCAGTTATAGAGAGGAAAATCGTATCAGGGCACTAGCTCCAGTGGTAAAAAATTCTTAAGTTGGTCAGAGGTGGGAAATCGTCTCCCATGCAGTCAGCAGTGCTCCCCCCCACAAGGAGCATCCTCATTGCAAAGCTGGGGAACTGTGTCGAGGCGTCTGTGAGTAAATGTGAGCTGAGCCCGAGTCCTGCTGCAGCTGAACTCTTCCCACCCTTTCCAGGTAAAACACCTGAATATGTACAAGCACTTGCAAGCCTAGAGGAAGGGCTATGGAGCCACACCAGCGACAGCACGTAGACCGACTTGGTGCCTGCTGGCCAGTTAGGATGGTCCTGGCCCCAGATGCTCTTCTGGAAGCTTTCCATTTCCCTGCCTGAGATTCCTCTCCTGCTACGGCCCCCACTGTTTTTTACTTCCTCACCTCTGCCTGGGGAGAAAGTCCAGCGGCAGGTATGGGTGACACATCCTCTTCTTTAGCAGGTGGCAGCCTGGCAACTCCTGCTTAAAGTCCAGCAGAGCCCCACTCACACTGGGCCACCGACAAAGCCACGGCCCCTCACTCCCTCCCACCACCCCAGCCCCGACACTGCTGACGGGACAGAGAATATGGCGTCAGGCACAGCTACAGGGGCTCTTAATGACTGGAGAGGTGTTTATATTGACCTCAACCCAGGCACACCTGGAGAGGGCTGGCAGGCAGTGTCAGGCTGCCAAATCAGCCAATCCTCACCCCTCAGGGGCTCACAGTTGCAGAAACTGAATTTTGCTAAACGGGCCAGGCCCAAGGAACAGGTGTGGGCCCTTGAGAGTCAGGCTAGACAAGGGGCTGCAGCTGCGGCTTGTTTTCTTATCATTTTATCTGGTCCATGAGTGGAAAACAACTTCAAGAAGACCCTATCCTAATGAGAGGAACCCAGGAGTCAGGGAGAGGAGTGATGGTGGGTGGAGACAGAGGCCTGGTGCCCTGGCTGCACTGGAAGTGTCTGGAAGACCAGGCAGAGAGAGGCTGCACAGAGTGATAACCAGGGTCACAGACCTGTCAGAGCTGCTGTTTGTTAGTTCAAGTCCTGCTCTGAGGTGTTCTGTGTCAGCTGTGAGCGACAGGTGAGCTGGGGATTCTCTGCAAGGTGGGCTATGTGCACAGTTCCTGTGTGTCCAGCCCTGCTGGGGTACCTGCCCAGGGGAGCTCTGTATCCTGGTAAGGGCCTGACTATGAGAGCCCAATGGGCTGCTGGGTAGCTGCACAGGTGAGCTCCATACCCTGGGAGGGACTTGACCACGAGAGCCCCGTAGGCTGTGGGGTGGGGGGTGCAGCCCAGGTGAGCTCCATATCCTGGGATTGGCCTGACGACGAGAGCCCCATGGGCTGCTGGAGACCTGGTAAAGGATATCAGGACAGTCAGTGAAGCCACCGAGGATATACATCCAGTAGCTCCTATTTCCTACACCCTGCTGCTCATTCTACCATCCAGCAGGCCATGGCATTCTGTATTAGACTTCAATGATGCCTTCTTCTGTATTCCATTCATCTCAGAGTCACAAGAATTTTCGGCTTGTGAGTGGCAGGAAACAACATGCAACACAAGCAATAATGCTGGGCCGTCCTGCCCCAATGGTTCAAAAATCCCCACACCATCATTGGGGAAATGTCCTCTAAAGACCTAAACGTTCTACCTCTGTAAAAGGGAACCCTCTTTCAATATGCAGATGACATTCTGATCCCCAGGCCTACTAAAGACGCCTCTGAACTACCTAGCCAAGAAAGGATAAAAGGTGTCCAAGAAAAAGGCTCAAATATCCCAGGCTAAGGTGACATGTCTGGGCTTCATTCTCACAGATATTCGGAGAAACGCATCCCAGGATAGGGAAGAAGCCATTTGCAGCCTTACCTCTTCTAAAACTAGAAGACAGCTTAGGGGTTCCTGCAGAGGCCAAGGTTTTCTGCATCTGGTTCCCTAACTACAGTCTAATAGCTGGGCCTCTACATGAAACACTGACACAGAAAGATGATGATCCTTTTGTATAGAATCCAGAAGCAGCCTTTCAAGAATGGAAAGAGCAGTCAATTCAGACCCTTGCCAAGGAACTCCCTAATTTAGCTAAACCTTTTGACCTTTACATACCCGGTCAAAGGTTAATCGTCCTTGGAGCCTTAGTGCAAAAACTGGGACCACTTGAAATGGAGCAACACAAGAATGCCCTTCAGGTATGATAAACTATGGTCACCAAGGGCTTTGCCCACCGACTCATCAGGCCAGGATACTGGGGTATCTACAAAGCTGGAAATCAGCAGCCCGCAAGGCCAGCTCCCTCCTAAGGGAAAAGGACCCCACGTGGTGATCCTAACCACCCATCATGCCCTGAAGTTGCAGGGGTCACTCTTTGGGCACACTGACCTCGAGTGAGGAGGCCCTCCAACTCCAACCTCCAGAGAGACAAACGGGAGCAACGGGCCACCAAGATGACTCGTGTGACCATCACTTGACCTGGAGTTTCTCTCAGAAAACAACAAGGCTGTGCCCCGAAAGAGCAGACTACTGCTTGCAGGACTTCCTGCACCCAGAGGGGAGCTAATAAGCTTGGCGGGGGAAACGTATATCACGCTTTCACCATAGAAAACCCTACAGACACCGCGGTGATGGTGGCCAATATGACCGGCTGGACTGCTGGCTACTTCTAAAGGCCGTTGACTCAGTGGACGTCATGGTCCTGGATCACAACTGACCCTGGACTGTCTGGGAGTTGCACGGCCAGGGTTCTGACACATGGTGCTGTTTGTACATTAATTCAGGGACCTAATTAAAGAAAGCACAGACTACTGGTCAGAGCATCTAGGCTGGCAAAAACCGTCAGCCTAAGGTCGCCAAACAAATGTGGGGTGGGGTGAAACCTGCCACTGCTGCATCTCTGCTCATCTCTTTCCTGGACCATTAAAGGTCATTAGAATCTGTAACACTTCCAGTGCTGGTGCTCAGGCAGACGAGAATTTGGGCAGGAGGCCTTGGGACAATCAACCTCACCTGGAGGCTGGTGGGGAGATGTTTTGCCCCTCCCCCCAGGTATCAGGGCTCCCACCACAGCATGAAGCACTTACAAAAGAGGGGTCTTCACAGTCAACACCCCAAGAATGAGGAATGGAACAAAAAGCAGAGGAGGTGTTCGTCTCCGGAAACATTCATTAAAAATTCCTGGGAGATAAAAAGAGAATCTGGGCAATAAAATAAAGTCTAACCTGTTTTTTCTTTGTGCTTTGTCTAATTTCACGTGCTCCTAGGGTTCCGCATGCAGAGGTCCCACACCTGGCACTTCAGACCCGATTTCCTAGTGCAGAATGGCTGGGTCGACACCTCAGCTAGCGGGTTCCCATGCAGACTCCATGGCATAGAGCCTGAGCTGCAGCCAACCCAGCTCTCGAGAGCTCCATCCCCTCCCACCTAAGGATGCTGCCGGGATCCCTACACAGCATCCCATCCCACAGCCCTTGGGGGTGTGCACGCTCTCACCACTCCATTCTGTTTTAAAAATAATGTTTCCGTTGCTTCTGAACCAAACTCAGTCTTGATCTGTTGGTTCCAATGACACTGGGCATGGGGACTCCTGTTGGGGTCCACTCTGGAGGATCAGTAACAGAAATTGAGAACATTGTAACTTCAATGAACAGATGTGTGAGCCAAACTGTAGTTTACATAGAGCAGTGTATAATGCTCGGGTAAAATAAGATGTTTCTAAGACTTACCTTTGATATTTCCATCACTTTACTATAAGCAAGTTCAGTGAAGACGTCTGTCTTATTTGTCAGGTCAACATTAGAGAAATGAAGTGATTGATTTCCATGGATGTACATCGAATACTCTTGGCTGAAGCTTCAATCTTGTTTTGAATGCTTTTCCATTGAAAAGGATACCTCTCTTTCAGCTCCCCCGTTTCTGAGAAGTATAAAATCTTATAATTTATTATTACCAAAGGGGAAAGGTAGGAGAAGGGATATATTAACAGTTTGGGATTAACACATACACACTGCTATGTATAAAATAGATCATCAACAAGGAACTACTGTATAGCACAGGGAACTACACTGAATATTTTGCAATAACCTATAAGGGGAAATAATCTGAAAAAGAATCGATATTTTTATTGACATCATCTATCAATGACAGATAAAATGTAACCTAAGCAAGGCCGATGGTGAACACTTCTGACCCTGAAGATTTCAATCATCTAAAGTTTGGGCTCTGCCTATTTCCCAAGGCCCTTAATGGACATACGTGTAGCCGTAGCTTAAAAATTCCCCAATTTGGGGTTCGGGGAGACACTGATTTGGAAAAATCCCTGGTGTTCTCCTTACATGCACGGGACCCTTCCTACAGCTAAAACATGCCTGTCACACCTAGAGGATGGTACACCGTTTGATCGGAAAGAGTTTGGAAAAGGCACCTCATCTCCTCATCGCCTGGTGCTCGGGTTCACCCCTCCAGCATCTTTCCTAACAATCTCCTCACTTGGGGATATCAGCACCGTCAACATCCTGTTGCACACAGTTTGGAATTTGTCCAGAGGATGAAGCGGAAGGATGAGAAAAAATTAGAGGCAAGTCTTAGTTGTTCGGACAGGCACATGCCACTCTAATTTCCAATCTGGAAGACAAATTCATCAAAGGCTAGAATTGCCCACGGAAACAGAATAGGGCTAGAGGAAATCCTGCTGTTTTGTGTCCAGTTTCCAAAAACACAAGTTGAATAATGGAACTCAGGGGCACTAAAATTCATGAAACTGCAGAGTTGAAAATATCTATTGTCGAAAAATATCTTGAGGTAAGTCACAGAAAAGGACTTGTAAACAAGGGAGAGTGGCAGGAAACAGATTTGAAGAGGTAGAAAGGACTCCCCATTAAAGCACAAGAAAAGGGGCTGAACATCGCCAATGATGCAGTTTGCCCAAAAGGGCGTATGCATTTTTTTTCTGAATATATTCAAGTAAAGGCCATACACACTTTTTATCTAACCAAACAGGTGGGCACTGGAAATCAATACTACAAAATGTATCACTTCACATCAGTCAGAAGGGCCATCCACATAAAGTGTAAACACCAGAAATGCAGGACAGGTTGAGGAGAAAAGGAAGCCCTGTGAGGCTGATAGTGGAAATGTAATTTGCCAACGGCTACTCTGGAGAAGTGTATTGTGTTTGCTAAAACATCTAAAAGATGAGCTACAGAGCATAGGGCACTTGCACTCATGGGCGTATACTTTGGGAAAAACAAAAATGGACAGAAAACAGGCACGCCAACATTTACCACCTCTCTGTTAAAAAGGGCCTCCACTTGGATATAACCTAAATGTCCCTGGAAGGATAAAATGGATAAAAGAGATGGGGTACTTATGTAGAGTGGAATATTACTCATCCAGAAATCCATGAAATAAGGCCAGTTGTAACAACTCTGGAGGAGTTACATACGATCATTCTAAGTGACATATGTCAGAAAGAAAAAGACACATATCATAAGATGTCACTTAAAGGTGGAATCAAAAATGGCTACACATGAAATAAACTACAAAACAGAAACATAGTCAAATATGTAGAAAATAGACATAAGGCTGCTAAATGGGAAAGGTGGGGAATGGTGAGGTATTATCCAGGAGGTTGAAATAAGCAAAGATACCATTCCAAGTACCGAATTGAATAACTGACAAGGCCTACACAGTACCTCAAAGAACTGCACTCAGCCCACTCAAGTCAGTGGACAATAATACATATGACTCGTAAGCATCTGAAAAATAATTTATTGTTGTCTCTCAGTACATGAATCAAGTGGATGTACAGCAGCAAAAAACAGAGCTTTGAAAATCAGCTGTAACCAATATAAAAATAAATTTTAAAATATTTATAAAAACAGTGAGACAGACAAAAATTCTTACAACAGTTGTTGAAGGGCTACAATGTAACAGGGATTGAACACATGTAGACCCACAGCAGGATGATATATAAGGCTGGAAGCTATACAGGCTAAGAGATGTTAGAGAGGCTGTGTGAGGAAATGCAGACCTTTTAAATTAATACTGCCTGGTACCCATTCCATGGGTCCCAAATCGGCAGGTTCAAGGGAATCTTCTGACAGCAAAAACATGCCTGGGAAACCGAGATGAATGTACACCGTGTGCTCAGGAAAGGTGTCTAAAATGCACCTCATTTTTGATCTCCTGGTGCTGGGGTTCGCCATTCCAGCCACATTACTAACAATCTCCCCACTTGGAGAATAAGCACCTTTAACCTCCTGTTTCAGACAGTTTGCAATTTGTGCAGAGGATAAATGGGAAGGGGGGAACCAATGAGAGATTAGCTGTAGGAGTTTTGACAGGCACATGTCACTCAAATTTCCCATTAGGAAGAAGAATTAACCAAAGGCTCAGCCTGCCTCCTCAGAACCAGAATAGGGCCAGAAGCAATCCAAAGGTTTGGCGGCCAGCTCACAAAAACAACGAGTTGCAAAATGGAGCTCAGGGGCAGACAATTCAAAGACGTGCAAAGATATAAATGATAACCAACGTCCAAAAATATATTCAGGTAAGGCAACGAAGAGGATCTGAATGAGAGGCAGAATTGCAGGAAACAGATTTCAAAAGGTAGATTGTACTCACATTTAAAGCATATGGAAAGCAGCAGAATTTCTCAAATGATGCAGTTGGGCAAAAGAGTGTATGCGTTTTTTTCGTGAATATCTTTAGGAAAAAAACGCATACAGAGTTTTTGGCCAACCAAGCAAGCGGTAAATGCAAATCCACACAACAAAGAAGTCTCAATGTCCACTGATCAGAAAGGCCATCCAAAAAATATGTACAAACCAGAAATGCTGGAGAGGTCATGGAGAACAGGGAGCCTAGTCACGCTGATGGGTGGGGTATAAATATCCAAGAGCCACTCTGAAGAAGTGTATGCTGTTTCCTAAAACATTTAAATACAAAGCCCCGGAGGAAAGGGGACTTCAAATCATGGGCATATAACTTGGGAAGACTAAATATTGACAAGACACAGGCACCCCAAAATTTAGGGCTGCTCTGCATACAAGAACCTCAACTTCGGTACACCTTAAATATCCCAGGAAAAAGAGAAATGCATAAATAATTTGTGGTAATTTTGTACAATGGAATATCACTCAGACGTGAAATCAATGTCATAAGGCCAGTAGCAGCATAAAGAGTGGATTTAGGTATGATGATTCTAAGTGAAATTAGTCACACAGAAAAAGAATCTTATCATAAGATATCACTTACAGAGGGAATGTCAACATCACAACACATGAACTGAATTAAGAAAGAGAACAGAGTCTCACATTTAGAAAACACTCTTATGCCTGTTTAATGGGAAAGGAGAGGTGGGGTGATGCATAAAACCAGAGTTTGATATTAGCACAGGTACCATTCCATAAACCAAATACAGAATAGACGAGACCTACCCCTTCCTCAGTGAACGGGACTCAAAACCCCTATTCCCTGCAGAGGAATATATCTGACTAGTAAGAATCTTAAAACCTATGTATTGATATGTCTCCGTAAGGGAATCAAGTGTGTCTAGACCGGCATAAATACATCAGTGAAAATCAGCTCAACCCCATTATAAAAATGAATTTCAAAAACACACACACAAAAAAAGCGAAATTCTTACACAATTCCTTCAGGGGTTCTGATGAAACTGGGAATGACCCTCTCTGAAAAGACAGCTGGATGAGACATAAGGCTGGACACTTGGGACTGAGAGGACTGGAGATTGGGAGAGAAAATGCAGACCCTTTAAAGTAGTAATGCATGCCACCATTCCATGGATCCCAAATCTCCAGGTAGAAGGGAATATCACTACAGTTATAACATGTATGGGAAACCTAGAGCATGGACACCCTGTGATGGCGAAAGGTTTCTAAAAGTCTCCTAATTTTTCCACTCCTTGTGCTCCAGTTTGGCATTGCAACTGCTTTACTATCAATCTCCCAACTTAGGAGAGCCAGCCCCTATAACCTCCTGGTTCGCACAGTTTGCTAATTGTGCAAAGGATGAAAGGGAAGAGGGAGAACAAATCAGAGAGTAGACGTAGGCATTTCGACGGGCACATGTCACTCTAAATTCCCGTCAGGAAGAAGAATTAACCAAAGCCTCAGCCACCCACAGGGAACAGTATAGCCAGCCCTGGTACAAGTATAGGTCCTGAAGCAAAATTGTGGATTTGCGGTCAGCTCCCAAAAATGGGATTTGAAAATTGGAGCTCACGGGCACAGCAATTCACAAAACTACAGAGTTATAAAGGACTACTCTCTTCCAAAAATCTGTTTAGGGAAGGCAACGAAGCTGACTTGAAAATGAGGCAGAATTGCACAAAACATATTTCAAGAGGTAAATTGGAATCGCCTTTAAAGCACAGGAAAATAATCACAACTTTGACAATGATGCACTTGGCCAAAAAGGGCGTATGCCTTTTCTCCAGAATATATTCAGGAGAAAACGCATACGCCCTTTTTGGTCAATCTAGCAAGAGTGCAATGCAAATCCACACTACAAAGAATTGCCACTTCCCACGGGTCAAAAGGGACATCTGAAAATCTGTAAAAACCAGAACGGCAAGAGGGAGATGACAAGGGCATGAAGCAATGTGATCCCAAGGGTCATGAAGGATTGTGATGACAAGCGCATGGAACATTTTGAAGAAAAGATTATGTAGCATATTGCTGACAAAGGCATGGAGCATTGTGATGACAAGGTTCATGGAGCACTGTGATGACAAGTGTCATGGAGCATTGTGATTACAGGGGTCATGGAGCATTGGGATGACAAGGGCATGGAGGATTTTGATGACAAGAGTCCCGGATCATTTTGTTGTCAGGGTTCATGGATCGTTGTGATGACAGGGGTCATGGAGCATTGAGATCACAGGGGTCATGGAGCATTGTGATGAGAAGGTCAAGGAGCATTGGGCTGAAAATGTTCATGGAGTATTGTGATGACAGGGATCCTGGAGGATTGTGATGACAAGGTACTGGAGCATTGTGATGAGAAGACCATGGAAACTTGTGATGACAAGTCTCATGGAATATTCTGATGAAAAGGAGCATGGAGCATTGTGATTACAGGAGTCGTGGAGCATTCTGATGACAAGGGCATCGAGCATTGGGATGAGATGGCCATGGAGCGTTCTGATGACATGCATCATGGAGCTTTGTGATTACAAGGGCATGGAACATTGTGATGAAAAAGGCATGGAACCTTGTCATGACAGGGTTCAAGGAGCATACTGACGACAAGTGTCAAGGAGCATTGTGATGACAAGTGTATTGAGCATTGTGATGACAAAGGTCATGGAGCATTGTGATGAGAAGACCATGGATAATTGTGATGACGAGCGTCATGGGGTGTTGTGATGATAAGTGTTATGGAACATCGTGATCACAATGGTTTGGAGCATTATGATGACAGAGGTCATGGAGAATTCTGATTTCATTGTGATGACAATAGCATGAAGCATTATGATGATGGGCATGCTGCATTGTGATGACAGGGTTCATGGATCATTGAAATGAAAAGGGGCATGGAGCATTGTGATGACAGGGGTCTTGGAGCATTGTGATGAGAATCGTCATGGAACCTTGTGATGACAAGTCCATGGAATATCGTGATGGCAGGGGTCATGGAGCATTGTTATGATAGGGCTAATGGAGCTTTGTGCTGGCAAGGGCATGGAACATTGTGATGAGAAGGCCATGGAGCATTCTGATGACATGCATCATGGAGCTTTGTGATGACAAGGTCATGGAGCAATGTGATGAGAGCGTTCATGGAGAATTGTGATGACAATGACATGGAGCATTGTGATGAAAAGTTCATGGAGCATTGTGGTGACAAATTTCACAGAGCCTTGTGATGATGAGGGCATTGACCATTGTGATGACACAGGTCATGAAGCCTTGTGATGATGGGACACACGGAGCATTTTGATGAATGGTGTCATGTAGCATTGTGATGACAGGGGCATGGAGCATTGGTCTGACAAGTTTCATGGATAATTGTGTTTACAGTTGGCATAGCACTTTTTGATGACAAGGGCATGGAGCATTGTGATGACAAGGTCATGGAGTATTGTGAAGACAGGTGTCAGGGAGCATTGTGATAGCATATTTCATGTTCCATTGTGATGACAATTGCACGGAGCATTGTGATGCCAAGTGTTATGGAGGATTGTGATGACAAAGGTAATGGTGCATTGTGATGATAAGGGCTTGGAGCATTGTGATGACAAGGGTCATGGAGCATTGTGATGACAAGGGCATGGAGCATTGTGATGACAACGGCCATTGAGAATTTTGATGAAAAGTTAGTGAAGCTTTGTGATGACAAAGGCATGGAGATTGCTATGACAGTGGTAATGGGGCATTACAATGACAAGTGCATGGAGAATTGTGATGACAATAGCATGTAACATTGTGATGAGAAATGTCATGGAGCATTGTGATGAAAAGGACGTGGAAAATTGTGATGACAAGGGACATGGAGCATTGAGATGACCAGGGCATGGAGCATTGTGATGGCAAGACCGTGGAGCACTGTGATGAGAAGACCATGGATAATTCTGGGGACGAACATCATGGAGCACTGTAATGACAAGGGGCATGGCGCATTGTGATGATATGTCTCATAGAGCATTGTGATGACAGGGGTCATGGATCATTGTGATGACAAGGGTCATGGAGTATTCTGATGACAAGCTTGAGGAGTATTGTGATGACAAAGCATTTAACACTGTGATGGGAAGTGTCATGGAACATAGTGATGCCAAGAACGTGGAGAATTGTGATGATAGGGAACATGGAGAATTGTGATGACCAGGGCATGGAGCATTGTGATGGCAAGACCGTGGAGCATTGTGATGAGAAGACCATGGATAATTGTGATGACGAGCGTCATGGAGCGCTATAATGAAAAGGGGTATGGAGCATTGTGATGAGAGTGGCCATGGAGCATTGAGATGACAAGTGTCATGGAGCCTGTAGATGACAAGGGCGTGGAGCATTGTGATGGGAAGACCATGGATAATTGTGAATGACGAGCGTCATGGAGCACTGTAATGACAAGGGGTATGGAGCATTGTGATGACAGTGCATATAGAGCATTGTGATGACAAGTGTCACGGAGCATTCTGATGACAAGCTTATGGATTATTGTGATGACAATGGCATGGAGCATTGTGATGAAAAGGGCATGGAGCATTGTGATGACAGGGGTCATGGAGCATTGTGATGTCAGTGGACATGGAACGTTTTGATGAATAGGGTCATGGAGCATTTTGATGACAGGGGTTATGGAACAATGTGATGTCAGGGGTCATCGAACATTGTGATGATAAGTGCATGTAGCATTGTGATGACAGGAGTCATAGAACATTGTGATGACAGGGCTGAGGGTGTATTGTGATGAATAGTGATGAAACATTGTGATATCAGTTGAGAGAGAGCATTTTGTTGAGAAGTGCATGGAGCATTGTGATGACAAGGTTGATGGAGCATTGTGATGACAAGATTGTGGAGCACTTGATGACAAGCGCATGGCAAATTGTGATGATATGTGTCATGGAGCATTGTGCTGACAAGCACATGGAGCATTGTAATAACAACGGTCTTGGAGCATTGTGCTGAGAAAGGCCTAGAGTATTGTGATGACAAGGGTCAAAGAGCATTGTGATGAAAAGTTCATGGAGCATTATGGTTAAAATGGTCACAGAGACTGTTGATGACGAGGGCATGGACCACTGTGATGACAAAGGTCATGAAGCACTGTGATGACTGGAGTCACGGAGCATTGTGATGACAGGGGTCATGGAGCATTGTGATAACAAGGGCATGGAGCATTGTGATGACAAGGGCATGGATCATTGGTCTAATATGTTTCATGGATTATTGCAATGACAGTTGGAATGGCGCATTGTGATGACAAGGGGATGTAGCATTGTGAAGACCAGGTCATACAGTATTGGAAGACAGGTGTCAGGGAGCATTGTGAGGACATATGTAATGACCCATTGTGATTACAATGGCATGGAGCATTGTGATGCAAGTGTCATGGAGGATTCTGATGACAAATGTAATGGAACATTGTGATGACAATGGCTTGGAGCATTGTGATGAAAAGGGTCAGGGAGCATAGTGCTGGTAAGTGCATGGAGAATTGTGATGACAAGGGTCATGGAGCATTCTGATGACAAGCTTGTGGAGTATTTGGATGACAATGGCATGGAGCATTGTGATGAAAACTGCATGTGGCATTGTGATGAAAAAGGCATGGAGCCTTTTTGTGACAGGGTTCATGGAGCATTCTGACGACAAGTGTCAGGGAGCATTGTGATGACAAGTGTATTGAGAATTGTTATGACAAAGGTCATGGAGCATTGTGATGAAAAGGGCATGGAGTATTTTGATGACAGGCATCATGGAGCGTTGTCATGACAAGTGTTATGGAACATTGTGATCACAAGTGTTTGGAGCATTGTGATGAAACCGGTCATGAATCATTTTGATTTCAAGGATCATGGAGCACTGTGATGACAAGGGCATGAAACAATGTTATCCCAAGGTTCATGGAGGATTTTGAAGACAATGGTAATGGAGTATTGTGATGACAAGCACATAGAACATTGTAATGACAATGTCATGTAGCATTTTGCTGACAAAGGCATGGAGCATTGTGATGACAGGTGTCATGGACCACTGTGATGACATGCGTCACATAGCATTGTGAATACAGGGGTCATGGAGCATTGGGATGACAAGGGCATGGATCATTGTGATGACAAGTGTCATGGAACATTGGGCTGAAAATGTTCATGGAGTATTGTGATGACAGGTGTCTTGGAGCATTGTGATGACAAGAGTCCCCGAATACAGTGTTGTCAGGGGTAATGGAGTGTTGTGATGACAGTGGTCCTGGAGCATTGTGATGATATTGATCATGGAGCATTGTGATGAGAAGGTCATGGTGCATTAGGCTGAAAATGATCATGGAGTACTGTGATGACAGGGGTCATGGAACATTGTGATGACAAGGTAATGGAGCATGGTGATGACAAAGTCATGGAGCATTGTGATGAGAAGACCATGGAGACTTGTGATGACAAGTCTCATGGAGTATTCTGATGAAAAGGGGCATGGAGCATTGTGATGACAGGCGTCTTTGAGCATTGTTATGACAAGGGCATGGAGCATTTTGAAGAGCAGGACATGGAGCATTCTGATGAATGTGTCATGGAGCACTGTAATGAGAAGTTTATGGAACAATGTGATTAGAGGTGTCTCGGAGCATTTTGATGTAAAGGGCATGGATCATTGTGATGAAAAAGGCATGGACCCTTGTCATGACAGTGTTCAAGGAGCATACTGACGACAAGCGTCAGGGAGCATTGTGATGACAAGTGTATTGAGCATTGTGATGACAAAGGTTATGGAGCATAGTGATGAGAAGACCATGGATAATTGTGATTATGAGCGTCATGGGGTGTTGTGATGATAAGTGTTATGGAATATTGTGATCACAACGATGTGGAGCATTGTGATGACAGAGGTTATGTAGCATTTTGATTTCATTGTGATGACAATTGCCTTAAGCATTATGATTATGGGCATGATGCATTGTGATGACAGGGTTCATGGAGCATTGAGATGAAAAGGGGCATGTAGCATTGTGATTACAGCGGTCATTAAGCAATTTGAAAACAAGGGCATGGAGCATTTTGATGAGAAGCCCATGGAACATTCTGATGATATGTGTCATGGAGGTTTGTGATGACAAGGCCATGGAGCATTGTGATTACAGGGGTCTTCGAGCATTGTGATGAAAAGTGTCATGGAGCATTGTGATGACAAGGCCGTGGAACATTGTGATGGCAGTGGTCACGGAGCATTGTTATGACAGGGGTAATGCAGCATTGTGATGAGAAGGACATGGAGCATTGTGATTACAAAGTTTATGGAGCATTGCCATGACAAATTTTTGGACCGTTGTTATGAAAAGCGCGTGGCACATTGAGATGACAAGTGTCATGGAACATTTTTCTGACAAAGGCATGGAGCATTGTGATGACAGGAGTCACGGAGCATTGTGATGGAAAGTTCATGGAGCATTGTGGTTACAAAGGTCACAGAGCCTTCTGATGACGCAGGCATGGACCATGGTGATGACAAATATAATGAAGCATTGTGATGACTGGAGTTAAGGAGCATTGTGATGACAGGGGTAATGGAGCATTGTGCAGACAAGGGCATGGAGCATTGTGATGTCAGGGGCATGGAACATTGGTCTGACAAGTTTCATAGATTATTGTCATGAGAGTGGACATGGTGCATTGTGATGACAAGGGCATGGATCATGGTGATGAGAAGGTCATGGAGTATTGTGAAGACAGGTGTCAGGGAGCATTGTGATGACATATGTCATGGTCCATTGCGATGACAATGGCATAGAGCATTGTGATGCCAAATGTAATGGAGGATTGTGATGACAAATTTAAAGGAGCATTGTGATGACTAGGGCTTGGAGCATTATGATGAAACGGGCCATTGAGAATTTTCATGACAAGTCGTGAAGCAACGTGATGACAAGGTCCTGGAGCATTGTGATGAGAAACCATGGAGCCTTGTGATGACAAATCTCATCGAGCATACTGATGAAAAGGGGCATGGACCATTGTGATTACAGTGGTCTTTGCACATTGTGATGACAAAGGCATGAAGCAATGTGATCCCAAGGTTCATGGAGGATTGTGATGACAATGGTAATGGAGTATTGTGATGACAAGGCCATGGAGCATTGTGTTGTCAGGGGCATGGTGCATTTGTCTGACAAGCTTCATAGATTATTGTGATGAGAGTGGACATGGTGCATTGTGATGACAAGGGCATGGATCATGGTGATGAGAAGGTCATGGAGTATTGTGAAGACAGGTGTCAGGGAGCATTGTGATGACATATGTCATGTTCCATTGCGATGACAATGGCAGGGAGCATTGTGATGCCAAATGTAATGGAGGATTGTGATGACAAATTTAAAGGAGCATTGTGATGACTAGGGATTGGAGCATTATGATGACACGGGCCATTGAGTATTTTCATGACAAGTCGTGAAACATTGTGATTATAAGGTCCTAGAGCACTGTGATGAGAAACCATGGAGGCTTGTGATGACAAATCTCATGAAGCATACTGATGAAAAGGGGCATTGATCATTGTGATTACAGGGGTCTTGGAACATTGTGATGTCAAGTGTCATGGAGCCTTGTGATGACACGGCCGTGGAACATTTTGATGGCAGGGGTCATGGAGCATTGTTATGACAGGGGTAATGGAGCATTGTGATGAGAAAGCCAAGGAGCATTGTGATTACAAGATTTATGGAGCATTGCGATGACAAATTTGAGGACCGATGGGATGAAAAGCAGGTGGCACAATGTAGTGACAAGGGTCATGGAGCATTTTTCTGACAAAGGCATGGAGCATTGTGATGATAAGGGTCACGGAGAATTGTGATGAAAAGTTCATGGAGCATTGTGGTTAAAAAGGACACAGAGCCTTGTGAGGACGCGGGCATGGACCATTGTGATGACAAATACTATGAAGCATTGTGATGACTGGAGTCACGGAGCATTGTGATGACAGGGGTCATGGAGCATTGTGATGACAAGGGCATGGAGCATTGTGATGACAGGGGCATAGAACATTGTGATAAATAGTACATGGAGTATTTTGAAGAAAGGTGTCAGGGAGCATTTTGATGACATATGTCACGGTCCATTTCGATGACAATGGCATGGAGCATTGTGATGCCAAATGTAATGGAGGATTTTGATGACAAATATAATGGAGCATTGTGATGACTAGGGACTGGAGCATTATGATGACAAGGGCCATTGAGAATTTTCATGACAAGGTCGTGAAGCATTGTGATGACAATGTTCTTGAGCATTGTGATAAGAAAACCATGGAGCCTTGTGATGACAAATCTCATGGAGCATACTGATGAAAAGGGGCATGTACCACTGAGATTATAGGGGTCTTGGAAGACTGTGCTAACAAGGGAATGGAGATTTGTGAGGAGAAGGCCAAGGAGCATTCTAATGACATGCGTCATTTAGCTTTGTGATGAAAAGGGCATGGAACATTGTGATTACAGGGGTCTTGGAGCACTGTGATGAAAAGGGCATGGATCATTGTGAAGAAAAATCCATGGAGCCTTCTCATGACAGGATTCAAGGAGCATACAGATAACAAGTGTCAGGGAGCATTTTGATGACGAGGGTATTGAGCATTGTGATGACAAAGTTCATGGAGCATTGTGATGAGAAGACCACGGATAATTGTGATGACAAGTATCATGGGGCATTGTGATGACAAGTGTTATGGAATATTGTGACCACAAGGGTTTGGAGCATTCTTATGACAGAGTTCATGGAGCATTTTGATTTCATAGTGATGACAATAGCATGAAGCATTATGATGATGGGCATGGTGCATTGTGATGACAGGGTTCATGGATCATTGAGATGAAAAGGGGCATGGAGCATTGTGATTACAGGGGTCTTGGAGCATTGTGATGAGATGGGTCATGGAGCCTTGTGATAACAAGGCCATGGAACATCGTGATGGCAGGGGTCATGGAGCATTGTTATGAAAGGGGTAATGGAGCATTGTGATGGCAAGGGCATAGAGCATTATGATGAGAAGCGATGGAGCATTCTGATGACATGTGTTATGGAGCTTTGTGATGACAAGGGCATGGAGCAATGTGATGAGAGCGTTCATGGAGCACTGTGATGACAATGACATGGAGCATTGTGATTCCAAGGGTAATGGATCTTTGTGATGACAAAGATCATGGAGCATTTTGATGACAAGGGCGTTGTGCATTGTGATGAGAAGGGCCGGGAGCAGTGTGATGACAGGGTTATTGAGCAATTTGATGAAAAGTGTCATGGAACATTTTGATGACATGTGTTATGGAACATTGTGATGTCAGGAGTCATAGAGCATTTTGATGAAAAGGGTCATGGAGCATTTTGATGACAGGGGTATTGGAATAATGTAATGTCAGAGGTCATCGAACATTGTGATGATAAGTGCAAGTAGCATTGTGATGACAGGAGTCATGGAAAATTGTGATGACAGGGGTGAGGGTGTATAGTGACGAATAGTGATGTAACTTTGTAATATCAGGGGTGAGAAATCATTTTGATGAGAAGTGCATGGAGCACTGTGATGAGAAGTTTTATGGAGAATTATGATGACGAGATTGTGGAGCACTGTGATGACAAGCGTATGGTGCATTGTGATGACATGTGTCATGGAGCATTGTCCTGACAAGCACATGGAGCATTGTGATGACAAGAGTCATGGAGGATTGTGCTGACAAGTGCATGGAGAATTGTGATGACAAGCGTCATGGAGCATTCTGATGAAAAGCTTGTGGAGTATTTTGATGACAATGGCATGGAGCATTGTGATGAAAACTGCATAAAGAATAGTGATGAAAAAGGCATCATGGAGCGTTGTGATGACAAGTGTTATGGAACATTGTGATCACAAGGTTTTGGAGCACTGTGATGACAGAGGTCATGAATCATTTTGATTTCAAGGAGCATGGAGGATTGTGATGACAAAGGGAATGAAGCAAAGAGATCCCAATGTTCATGGAGGATTTTGATGACAATGGTAATGGAGTACTGTGATGACAAGCGCATAGAGCAATGTAATGACAAGGTCATGTAGTATTTTGATGACAAAAGCATGGAGCATTGTGATGACAGGTGACATGGAGCACTGTGATGACAAGCGTCACGGAGCATTGTGAATACAGGGGTCATGGAGAATTGTGATGACAAGGGCATGGATCATTGTGATAACAAGTGTCATGGAGTATGGGGCTGAAAACGTTCATGGAGTATTGTGATGACAGGGGTCATGGAGCATTGTGATGATAGAGGTCATGGATAATTTTGATTTCATTGTGCTGACAATAGCCTGAAGCATTATGATGATGGGCATGGTGCATTGTGATGACAGGGTTCATGGAGCATTGAGATGAAAAGGGGCATGGAGCATTGTGATTACAAGGGTCTTGAAGCATTTTGATGACAAGGGCATGGAGCATTTTGATGAGAAGCCCATGGAACATTCTGATGACATGCGTCATGGAGCTTTGTGATGACAAACGCATGGAGCATTGTGATTTCCGGGGTCTTGAGCATTGTGATGAGAAGTATCATGGAACCTTGTGATGACTAGGCCGTGGAACATTGTGATGGTAGGGGTCATGGTGCATTGTTATGACACGGGTAAAGGAGCATTGTGATGAGAAGGGTATGGAACTTATGTCTGAAATGTTTCATCGATTATTGTGACGAGAGTGGGCATGGAGCATTGTGATGACAAGGGCACGGAACACTGTGATACATGGGTCATGCAGGACTGTAATGACAAGGGCAGGGAGCATTGTGATGAAAAGTGTCATGGAGCTTTGTGATGACAAGGGCAAGGTGCAATGTGATGAGAGGGTTCATGGAGCATTGTGATGACAATGACATGGAGAATTGTGATGCAAAGGGTCTTGGAACATTGTGATGACAAAAGTAATGGAGCATTTTAATGACAAGTGCATGGTGCATTTTGATGAGAAGGGCAGGGAGCATTTTGATGACCGGGTCATGCAGCAATTTGATAAAAAGTGTAATGGAACATTTTGATGGCAGAGGTTATAAAACATTGTGATGGCAGGGGTCTTGGAGCTTTGGGATGGAAAGTGTCATGGAGCATTTTGATGACAGGGCTTATGGAACATTGTGATGGCAGGGGTCATGGAAAATTGTGATGATAAGGGGATGTAGCATTGTGATGACAGTGTCATGGAACATTGTGATTACAAGGATGAGGGTGTATTGTGATGACTAGTGATGGAACATTGTGATATCTCTGGTGAGAGCGCATTTTGATGAGAAGTGCATGGACCATTGTGATTACAAGTTTATGGAGCATTGCAATGACAAGGTTTGGAACGTTGTGATGAAATGCACGTGGCACATTGTGATGACAATGGTCATGGAGCATTGTTTTGACAAAGACATGGAGCATTGTGATGACAAGTTTCACAGAGAATTGTGATGAAAAGTTCATTGAGCATTGTGGTTAAAATGGTCACAGAGACTGTTGATGACGAGGGCATGGACAATTGTGATGACAAAGGTCATGAAGCATTGTGATGATTGGAGTCACGGAGCATTGTGATGAAAGGTGTCATGGAGCATTGGAGTCACGGAGCATTGTGATGAAAGGTGTCATGGAGCATTGTGATGACAAGGGCATGGAGCATTGTGATGACAGGGGCATGGAGAATTGGTCTGACAAGTTTCATAGATTATTGTGATGATAGTGGACATGGTGCATTGTGATGACAAGGGCATGGAGCATTGTGATGTCAAGGGCATGGAGTATTTTTAAGACAGGTGTCAGGGAGCATTGTGATGACATATGTCATAGTGCATTGCGATAAATACGGCATGGAGCATTGTGATGCCAAATGTAATGGAGGATTGTGATGACAAATATAATGGAGCATTGTGATGACTAGGGCTTGGAGCATTATGATGACAAGGGCCATTGAGAATTTTCAGGACAATGTCTTGAAGAATTGTGATGACAAGGTCCTGGAGCATTGTGATGAGAAAACCATGGAGCCTTGTGATGACAAATCTCATGGAGCATACTGATGAAAAGGGGCATGGAGCATTCTGATTACAGGGTTCTTGGAACATTGTGAAAACAAAGGCATGGAGCATTGTGATTACAAGGGCATTGATCTTTGTGATGACAAGGGCATGGAATATTGTGAAGACAGGTGTCAGGGAGCATTGTGATGACATATGTAATGGTCCATTGCGATGACAATGGCATAGAGCATTGTGATGCCAAATATAATGAAGGATTGTGATGACAAATATAATGGAGCATTGTGATGACTAGGGCCATTGAGAATTTTCAGGACAATGTCTTGAAGAATTGTGATGACAAGGTCCTGGAGCATTGTGATGAGAAAACCATGGAGCCTTGTGATGACAAGTCTCATGGAGCATACTGATGTAAAGGGGCATGGAGCATTCTGATTACAGGGGTCTGGGATCATTGTGATAACAAGGGCATAGAGCATTGTGATGACAAGCGCACGGAGCATTGGTCTAATAAGTTTCATGGATTATTGTCATGACATTTGGAATGGCGCATTATGATGACAAGGGCATGGAGCATTGTGATGACCAGGTCATGCAGTATTGTGAAGATAGGTGTCAGGGAGCATTGTGATGACATATGTAATGGCCCATTGTGATGACAATGGCATGGAGCATTGTGATGCCAAGTGTCATGGAGGATTCTGATGACAAAGGTAATGGAGCATTGTGAATGACAATGGCTTGGAGCATTGTGATGACAAGGGTCAGGGAGCATTGTGCTGACAAGTGCATGGATCATTGTGATGACAAGGGTCATTGAGCTTTCTGATGACAAGCTTGTGGAGTATTTTGATGACAATGGCATGGAGCATTGGGATGAAAAGGGCATGGGGCTTTGTGATGAAAAAGGCATGGAGCCTTTTCATGACAGGGTTCAAGGAGCATTCTGATGACAAGTGTCAGGGAGAATTGTGATGACAAGTGTATTGAGAATTGTGATGACAAAGGTCATGGAGCATTGTGATGAAAAGGGCATGGATTATTGTGATGACAGGCATCATGGAGCGTTGTGAGGAAAAGTGTTATGGAACATTGTGATCACAAGTGTTTGGAGCATTGTGATGACAGAGGTCATGGATCATTTTGATTTCAAGGAGCATGGAGCTTTGTGATGACAAGGGCATGAAGCAATGTGATCCCAAAGTTAATGGAGGATTGTGATGACAATGGAAATGGAGTATTGTGATGACAAGTGCATAGAGCATTGTAATGACAAGGTCATGTAGCATTTTGCTGACAAAGGCATGGAGCATTGTGATGACAGGTGTCATGGAGCACTGTGATGACAAGGGTCCTGGAGCCTTGTGATTACAAGGCCGTGGAATATTGTGATGGCAGGGGTCATGGAGCTTGTTATGACAGAGGTAATGGAGCATTGTGATGAGAAGTGCATTGAGCATTGGTCTGAAATATTTCATGGATTATTGTGATGAGAGTGGGCATGGCGCATTGTGATGACAAGGGCACGGTACACTGTGATACATGGGTCATGGAGGATTGTAATGACAAGGGCATGGAGCATTGTGATGAGAAGGGCATCGAGCATTGTGATGACAAGTGCCATGGAGCTTTGTGATGACAAGGGCATGGAGCAATGTGATGAGAGGTTTCATGGAGCATTGTGATGACAATGACATGGAGCATTGTGATGCCAAGGGTCATGGAGCTTTGTGATGACAAAGGTCATGGAGCATTTTGATGACAAGTGTGTGGTGCATTGTGATGAGAATGGCAGGGAGCATTGTGATGACCAGGTAATGCAGTATTGTAAAGAGAGGTGTCAGGGAGCATTGTGATGACATATGTAATGGCCCATTGTGATGACAATGGCATGGAGCATTGTGATGCAAACTTCCATTGAGGATTCTGATCACAAAGGTAATGGAGCATTGTGATGACAATGGCTTGGAGCATTGTGATGACAAGTGTCAGGGAGCATTGTGCTGACAAGTGCATGGAGAATTGTGATGACAAGGGTCATGGAGCATTCTGATGACAAGCTTGTGGAGTATTTTGATGACAATGGCATGGAGCATTGGGATGAAAAGGGCATGGGGCTTTGTGATGAAAAAGGCATGGAGCCTTTTCGTGACAGGGTTCAAGGAGCATTCTGACGACAAGTGTCAGGGAGCATTGTGATGACAAGTGTATTGAGAATTGTGATGACAAAGGTCATGGAGCATTGTGATGAAAAGGGCATGGATTATTGTGATGACAGGCATCATGGAGCGTTGTGAGGACAAGTGTTATGGAACATTGTGATCACAAGGGTTTGGAGCATTGTGATGACAGAGGTCATGGATCATTTTGATTTCAAGGAGCATGGAGCATTGTGATGACAAGGGCATGAAGCAATGTGATCCCAAAGTTCATGGAGGATTGTGATGACAATGGAAATGGAGTATTGTGATGACAAGTGCATAGAGCATTGTAATGACAAGGTCATGTAGCATTTTGCTGACAAGGCATGGAGCATTGTGATGACAGGTGTCATGGAGCACTGTGATGACAAGCGTCATGGAGCATTGTGAATACATGGGTCATGGAACATTGGGATAACATGGGCATGGATCATTGTGATGACAAGTGTCATGGAGCATTGGGCTGAAAATGTTCATGGAGTATTGTGATGGCAGGGGTCATGGAGCATTGTGATTACAGGGGTCTTGGAGCATTGTGATGACAAGAGTCCCGGATCATTGTGTTGTCAGGTGTCATGGAGTGTTGTGATGACAGTGGTCATGGAGCATTGTGATGATATTGGTCATGGAGCATTGTGATGAGAAGGTCATAGAGAATTGGGCTGAAAATGTTCATGGAGTATTGTGATGACAGGGTTCATGGAGCATTGTGATGACAAGGGAATGGAGCATGGTGATGACAAGGTCTTGGAGCATTGTGAGGAGATGACCATGGAGACTTGTGATGACAAATCTAATGGAGCATTCTGATGAAAAAGGGAATGGAACATTGTGATTACTGGAGTCTTCGAGCATTGTGATGACAAGGGCATGGAGCATTGTGAGGAGAAGACCATGGAACATTCTGATGACATGCGTCATGGAGCTTTGTGATGACAAGGGCATGGAGCATTGTGATTACATGGATCTTGGAGCATTGTGATGACAAGGGTCATGGAGCCTTGTGATGACAAGGCCGTGGAATATTTTGATGGCAGGTGTCATGGAGCATTGTTACGACAGAGGTAACGGAGCATTGTGATGAGAAGGGCATTGAGCATTGATCTGAAATGTTTCATGGATTACTGTGATGAGAGTGGGCATGGCGGTTTGTCATGACAAGGGCACGGTACACTGTGATACATGGGTCATGGAGGCTTGTAATGACAAGGTCATGGAGCATTGTGATGAGAATGGCATCGAGCATTGTGATGACAAGTGTCATGGAGCTTTGTGATGACAAGGACATGGAGCAATGTGATGAGAGGGTTCATGGAGCATTGTGATGACAATGACATGGAGCATTGTGATGCCAAGGGTCATGGAGCTTTGTGATGACAAAGGTCATGGAGCATTTTGATGACAAGTGTGTGGTGCATTGTGATGAGAAGGGCAGGGAGCATTTTGATGACAGGGTCATGCAGCAATTTGATGAAAAGTGTAATGGAATATTTTGATGCCAGGGGATATAGAACATTGTGATGCCAGGGGTCATGGAGCTTTGGGATGAAAAGGGTCATGGAGCATTTTGATGACAAGGGTTAAGGAACATTGTGATGTCAGGGGTCATGGAACATTGTGCTGATAAGGGGATGTAGCATTGTGATGACAGGGGTCATGGAACATTGTGATAACAGGGGTGAGGGAGGATTGTGATGACTAGTGATGGAACATTGTGATATCGCATGTGAGAGAGTATTTGGATGAGAAGTGCATGGAGCATTGTGATTACAAGGTTTAAGGAGCATAGCGATGACAAGGTTGTGGATCATTGTGGTGAAAAGCGCATGGCACAATTTGATGACAAGGGTCATGGAGCATTGTTCTGACAAAGGCATGGAGCATTGTGATGACAAGGGTCACGGAGCATTGTGATGAAAAGTTCATGGAGCATTGTGGTTACAAAGGTCACAGAGCCTTGTGATGACACGGGCATGGATTGTTGTGATGACAAACGTTATGAAGCATTGTGATGACTGTAGTCACGGAGCATTGTGATGACAGGGGTCATGGAGCATTGGGATGACAATGGCATGGAGCATTGTGATGCCAAGTGCCATGGAGGATTCTGATGACAAAGGTAATGGAGCATTGTGGTGACAATGGTTTGGAGCATTGTGATGACAAGGATCAGGGAGCATTGTGCTGACAAGTGCATGGAGCATTGTGATGACAAGGGCATGGATCATTGTGATGAAAAGGGTCATGGAGCATTGGGCTGAAAATGTGCATGGAGTATTGTGATGACAGGGGTCATGGAGCATTGTGATGACAAGGGAATGGAGCATGTTGATGACAAGGTCTTGGAGCATTGTGATGAGATGACCATGGAGACTTGTGATGACAAGTCTAATGGAGCATTCTTATGAAAAGGGGCATGGAGCATTGTGATTACGGGGGTCTTGAAGCATTGTGATGACAAGGGCATGGAGCATTGTGAGGCGAAGGCCATGGAACATTGTGATGACATGCGTCATGGAGCTTTGTGATGAAAAGGGCATGGAGCATTGTGAGGCGAAAGCCATGGAACATTGTGATGACATGCGTCATGGAGCTTTGTGATGACAAGGGCATGGAGCATTGTGATTACATGGGTCTTGGAGCATTGTGCTGACAAGGGTCCTGGAGCCTTGTGATGACAAGGCCGTGGAACATTGTGATGGCAGGGGTCATGGAGCTTGTTATGACAGAGGTAATGGAGCATTGTGATGAGAAGTGCATTGAGCATTGGTCTGAAATATTTCATGGATTATTGTGATGAGAGTGGGCGTGGCGCATTGTGATGACAAGGGCACGGTACACTGTGATACATGGGTCATGGAGGATTGTAATGACAAGGGCATGGAGCATTGTGATGAGAAGGGCATCGAGCATTGTGATGACAAGTGTCATGGAGCTTTGTGATGACAAGGGCATGGAAAATGTGATGAGAGGGTTCATGGAGCATTGTGATGACAATGACATGGAGCATTGTGATGCCAAGGGTCATGGAGCTTTGTGATGACAAAGGTCATGGAGCATTTTGATGACAAGTGTGTGGTGCATTGTGATGAGAAGGGCAGGGAGCATTTTGATGACAGGGTCATGCAGCAATTTGATGAAAAGTGTAATGGAACATTTTGATGCCAAGGGTTATAGAACATTGTGATGCCAGGGGTCATGGAGCTTTGGGATGAAAAGGGTCATGGAGAATTTTGATGACAAGTGTTATGGAACATTGTGATGTCAGGGGTCATGGAACATTGTGCTGATAAGGGGATGTAGCATTGTGATGACAGGGGTCATGGAACATTGTGATAACAGGGGTGAGGGAGGATTGTGATGACTAGTGATGGAACATTGTGATATCTCATGTGAGAGAGTATTTGGATGAGAAGTGCATGGAGCATTGTGATTACAAGGTTTATGGAGCATAGCGATGACAAGGTTGTGGATCATTGTGGTGAAAAGCGCATGGCACAATTTGATGACAAGGGTCATGGAGCATTGTTCTGACAAAGGCATGGAGCATTGTGATGACAAGGGTCACGGAGCATTGTGATGAAAAGTTCATGGAGCATTGTGGTTACAAATGTCACAGAGCCTTGTGATGACGCGGGCATGGATTGTTGTGATGACAAACGTTATGAAGCATTGTGATGACTGTAGTCATGGAGCATTGTGATGACAGGGGTCATGGAGCATTGTGATGACAATGGCATGGAGCATTGTGATGCCAAGTGTCATGGAGGATTCTGATGACAAAGGTAATGGAGCATTGTGGTGACAATGGTTTGGAGCATTGTGATGACAAGGATCAGGGAGCATTGTGCTGACAAGTGCATGGAGCATGGTGATGACAAGGGCATGGATCATTGTGATGAAAAGGGTCATGGAGCATTGGGCTGAAAATGTGCATGGAGTATTGTGATGACAGGGGTCATGGAGCATTGTGATGACAAGGGAATGGAGCATGTTGATGACAAGGTCTTGGAGCATTGTGATGAGATGACCATGTAGACTTGTGATGACAAGTCTAATGGAGCATTCTTATGAAAAGGGGCATGGAGCATTGTGATTACGGGGGTCTTGAAGCATTGTGATGACAAGGGCATGGAGCATTGTGAGGCGAAGGCCATGGAATATTGTGATGACATGCGTCATGGAGCTTTGTGATGACAAGGGCATGGAGCATTGTGATTACATGGGTCTTGGAGCATTGTGCTGACAAGGGTCCTGGAGCCTTGTGATGACAAGGCCGTTCAACATTGTGATGGCAGGGGTCATGGAGCTTGTTATGACAGAGGTAATGGAGCATTGTGATGAGAAGTGCATTGAGCATTGGTCTGAAATATTTCATGGATTATTGTGATGAGAGTGGGCGTGGCGCATTGTGATGACAAGGGCACGGTACACTGTGAAACATGGGTCATGGAGGATTGTAATGAAAAGGGCATGGAGCATTGTGATCAGAAGGGCATCGAGCATTGTGATGACAGTGCCATGGAGCTTTGTGATGACAAGGGCATGGAGCAATGTGATGAGAGGGTTCATGGAGCATTGTGATGACAATGACATGGAGCATTGTGATGCCAAGGGTCATGGAGCTTTGTGATGACAAAGGTCATGGAGCATTTTGATGACAAGGGTGTGGTGCATTGTGATGAGAACGGCAGGGAGCATTGTGATGACCAGGTAATGCAGTATTGTAAAGAGAGGTGTCAGGGAGCATTGTGATGACATATGTAATGGCCCATTGTGATGACAATGGCATGGAGCATTGTGATGCAAACTTCCATTGAGGATTCTGATCACAAAGGTAATGGAGCATTGTGATGACAATGGCTTGGAGCATTGTGATGACAAGTGTCAGGGAGCATTGTGCTGACAAGTGCATGGAGAATTGTGATGACAAGGGTCATGGAGCATTCTGATGACAAGCTTGTGGAGTATTTTGATGACAATGGCATGGAGCATTGGGATGAAAAGGGCATGGGGCTTTGTGATGAAAAAGGCATGGAGCCTTTTCGTGACAGGGTTCAAGGAGCATTCTGACGACAAGTGTCAGGGAGCATTGTGATGACAAGTGTATTGAGAATTGTGATGACAAAGGTCATGGAGCATTGTGATGAAAAGGGCATGGATTATTGTGATGACAGGCATCATGGAGCGTTGTGAGGACAAGTGTTATGGAACATTGTGATCACAAGGGTTTGGAGCATTGTGATGACAGAGGTCATGGATCATTTTGATTTCAAGGAGCATGGAGCATTGTGATGACAAGGGCATGAAGCAATGTGATCCCAAAGTTCATGGAGGATTGTGATGACAATGGAAATGGAGTATTGTGATGACAAGTGCATAGAGCATTGTAATGACAAGGTCATGTAGCATTTTGCTGACAAAAGCATGGAGCATTGAGATGACAGGTGTCATGGAGCACTGTGATGACAAGCGTCATGGAGCATTGTGAATACATGGGTCATGGAACATTGGGATAACATGGGCATGGATCATTGTGATGACAAGTGTCATGGAGCATTGGGCTGAAAATGTTCATGGAGTATTGTGATGACAGGGGTCATGGAGCATTGTGATTACAGGGGTCTTGCAGCATTGTGATGACAAGAGTCCCGGATCATTGTGTTGTCAGGTGTCATGGAGTGTTGTGATGACAGTGGTCATGGAGCATTGTGATGATATTGGTCATGGAGCATTGTGATGAGAAGGTCATAGAGAATTGGGCTGAAAATGTTCATGGAGTATTGTGATGACAGGGGTCATGGAGCATTGTGATGACAAGGGAATGGAGCATGGTGATGACAAGGTCTTGGAGCATTGTGAGGAGATGACCATGGAGACTTGTGATGACAAATCTAATGGAGCATTCTGATGAAAAAGGGAATGGAACATTGTGATTACTGGAGTCTTCGAGCATTGTGATGACAAGGGCATGGAGCATTGTGAGGAGAAGACCATGGAACATTCTGATGACATGCGTCATGGAGCTTTGTGATGACAAGGGCATGGAGCATTGTGATTACATGGATCTTGGAACATTGTGATGACAAGGGTCATGGAGCCTTGTGATGACAAGGCCGTGGAATATTATGATGGCAGGTGTCATGGAGCATTGTTACGACAGAGGTAACGGAGCATTGTGATGAGAAGGGCATTGAGCATTGATCTGCAATGTTTCATGGATTACTGTGATGAGAGTGGGCATGGCGGTTTGTCATGACAAGGGCACGGTACACTGTGATACATGGGTCATGGAGGATTGTAATGACCAGGTCATGGAGCATTGTGATGAGAATGGCATCGAGCATTGTGATGACAAGTGTCATGGAGCTTTGTGATGACAAGGACATGGAGCAATGTGATGAGAGGGTTCATGGAGCATTGTGATGACAATGACATGGAGCATTGTGATGCCAAGGGTCATGGAGCTTTGTGATGACAAAGGTCATGGAGCATTTTGATGACAAGTGTGTGGTGCATTGTGATGAGAAGGGCAGGGAGCATTTTGAGGACAGGGTCATGCAGCAATTTGATGAAAAGTGTAATGGAACATTTAATGCCAGTGGTTATAGAACATTGTGATGCCAGGGGTCATGGAGCTATGGGATGAAAAGGGTCATGGAGCATTTTGATGACAGGGGTTATGGAACATTGTGATGTCAGGGGTCATGGAACATTGTGCTGATAAGGGGATGTAGCATTGTGATGACAGGGGTCATGGAACATTGTGATAACAGGGGTGAGGGAGGATTGTGATGACTAGTGATGGAACATTGTGATATCTGATGTGAGAGAGTATTTGGATGAGAAGTGCATGGAGCATTGTGATTACAAGGTTTATGGAGCATAGCGATGACAAGGTTGTGGATCATTGTGGTGAAAAGCGCATGGCACAATTTGATGACAAGGGTCATGGAGCATTGTTCTGACAAAGGCATGGAGCATTGTGATGACAAGGGTCAAGGAGCATTGTGATGAAAAGTTTATGGAGCATTGTGGTTACAAAGGTCACAGAGCCTTGTGATGACGCGGGCATGGATTGTTGTGATGACAAACGTTATGAAGCATTGTGATGACTGTAGTCACGGAGCATTGTGATGACAGGGCTCATGGAGCATTGTGATGACAATGGCATGGAGCATTGTGATGCCAAGTGTCATGGAGGATTCTGATGACAAAGGTAATGGAGCATTGTGGTGACAATGGTTTGGAGCATTGTGATGACAAGGATCAGGGAGCATTGTGCTGACAAGTGCATGGAGCATTGTGATGACAAGGGCATGGATCATTGTGATGACAAGGGTCATGGAGCATTGGGCTAAAAATGTGCATGGAGTATTGTGATGACAGGGGTCATGGAGCATTGTGATGACAAGGGAATGGAGCATGTTGATGACAAGGTCTTGGAGCATTGTGATGAGATGACCATGGAGACTTGTGATGACAAGTCTAATGGAGCATTCTTATGAAAAGGGGCATGGAGCATTGTGATTACGGGGGTCTTGAAGCATTGTGATGACAAAGGCATGGAGCATTGTGAGGCGAAGGCCATGGAACATTGTGATGACATGCGTCATGGAGCTTTGTGATGACAAGGGCATGGAGCATTGTGATTACATGGGTCTTGGAGCATTGTGCTGACAAGGGTCCTGGAGCCTTGTGATGACAAGGCCGTGGAACATTGTGATGGCAGGGGTCATGGAGCTTGTTATGACAGAGGTAATGGAGCATTGTGATGAGAAGTGCATTGAGCATTGGTCTGAAATATTTCATGGATTATTGTGATGAGAGTGGGCATGGCGCATTGTGATGACAAGGGCACGGTACACTGTGATACATGGGTCATGGAGGATTGTAATGACAAGGGCATGTAGCATTGTGATGAGAAGGGCATCGAGCATTGTGATGACAAGTGCCATGGAGCTTTGTGATGACAAGGGCATGGAGCAATGTGATGAGAGGGTTCATGGAGCATTGTGATGACAATGACATGGAGCATTGTGATGCCAAGGGTCATGGAGCTTTGTGATGACAAAGGTCATGGAGCATTTTGATGACAAGTGTGTGGTGCATTGTGATGAGAATGGCAGGGAGCATTGTGATGACCAGGTAATGCATTATTGTAAAGGGAGGTGTCAGGGAGCATTGTGATGACATATGTAATGGCCCATTGTGATGACAATGGCATGGAGCATTGTGATGCAAACTTCCATTGAGGATTCTGATCACAAAGGTAATGGAGCATTGTGATGACAATGGCTTGGAGCATTGTGATGACAATTGTCAGGGAGCATTGTGCTGACAAGTGCATGGAGAATTGTGATGACAAGCGTCATGGAGCATTCTGATGACAAGCATGTGGAGTATTTTGATGACAATGGCATGGAGCATTGGGATGAAAAGGGCATGGGGCTTTGTGATGAAAAAGGCATGGAGCCTTTTCGTGGCAGGGTTCAAGGAGCATTCTGACGACAAGTGTCAGGGAGAATTGTGATGACAAGTGTATTGAGAATTGTGATGACAAAGGTCATGGAGCATTGTGATGTAAAGGGCATGGATTATTGTGATGACAGGCATCATGGAGCGTTGTGAGGACAAGTGTTATGGAACATTGTGATCACAAGGGTTTGGAGCATTGTGATGACAGAGGTCATGGATCATTTTGATTTCAAGGAGCATGGAGCATTGTGATGACAAGGGCATGAAGCAATGTGATCCCAAAGTTCATGGAGGATTGTGATGACAATGGAAATGGAGTATTGTGATGACAAGTGCATAGAGCATTGTAATGACAAGGTCATGTAGCATTTTGCTGACAAAGGCATGGAGCATTGTGATGACAGGTGTCCTGGAGCACTGTGATGACAAGCGTCATGGAGCATTGTGAATACATGGGTCATGGAACATTGGGATAACATGGGCATGGATCATTGTGATGAGAAGGGTCATGGAGCATTGGGCTGAAAATGTTCATGGAGTATTGTGATGGCAGGGGTCATGGAGCATTGTGATTACAGGGGTCTTGGAGCATTGTGATGACAAGAGTCCCGGATCATTGTGTTGTCAGGTGTCATGGAGTGTTGTGATGACAGTGGTCATGGAGCATTGCGATGATATTGGTCATGGAGCATTGTGATGAGAAGGTCATAGAGAATTGGGCTGAAAATGTTCATGGAGTATTGTGATGACAGGGGTCATGGAGCATTGTGATGACAAGGGAATGGAGCATGGTGATGACAAGGTCTTGGAGCATTGTGAGGAGATGACCATGGAGACTTGTGATGACAAATCTAATGGAGCATTCTGATGAAAAAGGGAATGGAACATTGTGATTACTGGAGTCTTCGAGCATTGTGATGACAAGGGCATGGAGCATTGTGAGGAGACGACCATGGAACATTCTGATGACATGCGTCATGGAGCTTTGTGATGACAAGGGCATGGAGCATTGTGATTACATGGATCTTGGAGCATTGTGATGACAAGGGTCCTGGAGCCTTGTGATGACAAGGCCGTCGAATATTATGATGGCAGGTGTCATGGAGCATTGTTACGACAGAGGTAACGGAGCATTGTGATGAGAAGGGCATTGAGCATTGATCTGAAATGTTTCATGGATTACTGTGATGAGAGTGGGCATGGCGGTTTGTCATGACAAGGGCACGGTACACTGTGATACATGGGTCATGGAGGATTGTAATGACAAGGTCATGGAGCATTGTGATGAGAATGGCATCGAGCATTGTGATGACAAGTGTCATGGAGCTTTGTGATGACAAGGACATGGAGCAATGTGATGAGAGGGTTCATGGAGCATTGTGATGACAATGACATGGAGCATTGTGATGCCAAGGGTCATGGAGCTTTGTGATGACAAAGGTCATGGAGCATTTTGATGACAAGTGTGTGGTGCATTGTGATGAGAAGGGCAGGGAGCATTTTGATGACAGGGTCATGCAGCAATTTGATGAAAAGTGTAATGGAACATTTTGATGCCAGGGGTTATAGAACATTGTGATGCCAGGGTTCATGGAGCTATGGGATGAAAAGTGTCATGGAGCATTTCGATGACAGGGGTTATGGAACATTGTGATGTCAGGGGTCATGGAACATTGTGCTGATAAGGGGATGTAGCATTGTGATGACAGGGGTCATGGAACATTGTGATAACAGGGGTGAGGGAGGATTGTGATGACTAGTGATGGAACATTGTGATATCTCATGTGAGAGAGTATTTGGATGAGAAGTGCATGGAGCATTGTGATTACAAGGTTTATGGAGCATAGCGATGACAAGGTTGTGGATCATTGTGGTGAAAAGCGCATGGCACAATTTGATGACAAGGGTCATGGAGCATTGTTCTGACAAAGGCATGGAGCATTGTGATGACAAGGGTCACGGAGCATTGTGATGAAAAGTTCATGGAGCATTGTGGTTACAAAGGTCACAGAGCCTTGTGATGACGCGGGCATGGATTGTTGTGATGACAAACGTTATGAAGCATTGTGATGACTGTAGTCACGGAGCATTGTGATGACAGGGGTCATGGAGCATTGTGATGACAATGGCATGGAGCATTGTGATGCCAAGTGTCATGGAGGATTCTGATGACAAAGGTAATGGAGCATTGTGGTGACAATGGTTTGGAGCATTGTGATGACAAGGATCAGGGAGCATTGTGCTGACAAGTGCATGGAGCTTTGTGATGACAAGGGTCATGGAGCATTGGGCTGAAAATGTGCATGGAGTATTGTGATGACAGGGGTCATGGAGCATTGTGATGACAAGGGAATGGAGCATGTTGATGACAAGGTCTTGGAGCATTGTGATGAGATGACGATGGAGACTTGGGATGACAAGTCTAATGGAGCATTCTGATGAAAATGGGCATGGAGCATTGTGATTACGGGGGTCTTGAAGCATTGTGATGACAAGGGTATGGAGCATTGTGAGGCGAAGGCCATGGAACATTGTGATGACATGCGTCATGGAGCTTTGTGATGACAAGCGCATGGAGCATTGTGATTACATGGGTCTTGGAGCATTGTGCTGACAAGGGTCCTGGAGACTTGTGATGACAAGGCCGTTCAACATTGTGATGGCAGGGGTCATGGAGCTTGTTATGACAGAGGTAATGGAGCATTGTGATGAGAAGTGCATTGAGCATTGGTCTGAAATATTTCATGGATTATTGTGATGAGAGTGGGCATGGCGCATTGTGATGACAAGGGCACGGTACACTGTGATACATGGGTCATAGAGGATTGCAATGACAAGGGCATGGAGCATTGTGATGAGAAGGGCATCGAGCATTGTGATGACAAGTGCCATGGAGCCTTGTGATGACAAGGGCATGGAGCAATGTGATGAGAGGGTTCATGGAGCATTGTGATGACAATGACATGGAGCATTGTGATGCCAAGGGTCATGGAGCTTTGTGATGACAAAGGTCATGGAGCATTTTGATGACAAGGGTGTGGTGCATTGTGATGAGAACGGCAGGGAGCATTGTGATGACCAGGTAATGCAGTATTGTAAAGAGAGGTGTCAGGGAGCATTGTGATGACATATGTAATGGCCCATTGTGATGACAATGGCATGGAGCATTGTGATGCAAACTTCCATTGAGGATTCTGATCACAAAGGTAATGGAGCATTGTGATGACAATGGCTTGGAGCATTGTGATGACAAGTGTCAGGGAGCATTGTGCTGACAAGTGCATGGAGAATTGTGATGACAAGGGTCATGGAGCATTCTGATGACAAGCTTGTGGAGTATTTTGATGACAATGGCATGGAGCATTGGGATGAAAAGGGCATGGGGCTTTGTGATGAAAAAGGCATGGAGCCTTTTCGTGACAGGGTTCAAGGAGCATTCTGACGACAAGTGTCAGGGAGCATTGTGATGACAAGTGTATTGAGAATTGTGATGACAAAGGTCATGGAGCATTGTGATGAAAAGGGCATGGATTATTGTGATGACAGGCATCATGGAGCGTTGTGAGGACAAGTGTTATGGAACATTGTGATCACAAGGGTTTGGAGCATTGTGATGACAGAGGTCATGGATCATTTTGATTTCAAGGAGCATGGAGCATTGTGATGACAAGGGCATGAAGCAATGTGATCCCAAAGTTCATGGAGGATTGTGATGACAATGGAAATGGAGTATTGTGATGACAAGTGCATAGAGCATTGTAATGACAAGGTCATGTAGCATTTTGCTGACAAAGCCATGGAGCATTGAGATGACAGGTGTCATGGAGCACTGTGATGACAAGCGTCATGGAGCATTGTGAATACATGGGTCATGGAACATTGGGATAACATGGGCATGGATCATTGTGATGACAAGGGTCATGGAGCATTGGGCTGAAAATGTTCATGGAGTATTGTGATGACAGGGGTCATGGAGCATTGTGATTACAGGGGTCTTGGAGCATTGTGATGACAAGAGTCCCGGATCATTGTGTTGTCAGGTGTCATGGAGTGTTGTGATGACAGTGGTCATGGAGCATTGTGATGATAATGGTCATGGAGCATTGTGATGAGAAGGTCATAGAGAATTGGGCTGAAAATATTCATGGAGTATTGTGATGACAGGGGTCATGGAGCATTGTGATGACAAGGGAATGGAGCATGGTGATGACAAGGTCTTGGAGCATTGTGAGGAGATGACCATGGAGACTTGTGATGACAAATCTAATGGAGCATTCTGATGAAAAAGGGAATGGAACATTGTGATTACTGGAGTCTTCGAGCATTGTGATGACAAGGGCATGGAGCATTGTGAGGAGAAGACCATGGAACATTCTGATGACATGCGTCATGGAGCTTTGTGATGACAAGGGCATGGAGCATTGTGATTACATGGATCTTGGAGCATTGTGATGACAAGGGTCCTGGAGCCTTGTGATGACAAGGCCGTGGAATATTATGATGGCAGGTGTCATGGAGCATTGTTACGACAGAGGTAACGGAGCATTGTGATGAGAAGGGCATTGAGCATTGATCTGAAATGTTTCATGGATTACTGTGATGAGAGTGGGCATGGCGGTTTGTCATGACAAGGGCACGGTACACTGTGATACATGGGTCATGGAGGATTGTAATGACAAGGTCATGGAGCATTGTGATGAGAATGGCATCGAGCATTGTGATGACAAGTGTCATGGAGCTTTGTGATGACAAGGACATGGAGCAATGTGATGAGAGGGTTCATGGAGCATTGTGATGACAATGACATGGAGCATTGTGATGCCAAGGGTCATGGAGCTTTGTGATGACAAAGGTCATGGAGCATTTTGATGACAAGTGTGTGGTGCATTGTGATGAGAAGGGCAGGGAGCATTTTGATGACAGGGTCATGCAGCAATTTGATGAAAAGTGTAATGGAACATTTTGATGCCAGGGGTTATAGAACATTGTGATGCCAGGGTTCATGGAGCTATGGGATGAAAAGTGTCATGGAGCATTTCGATGACAGGGGTTATGGAACATTGTGATGTCAGGGGTCATGGAACATTGTGCTGATAAGGGGATGTAGCATTGTGATGACAGGGGTCATGGAACATTGTGATAACAGGGGTGAGGGAGGATTGTGATGACTAGTGATGGAACATTGTGATATCTCATGTGAGAGAGTATTTGGATGAGAAGTGCATGGAGCATTGTGATTACAAGGTTTATGGAGCATAGCGATGACAAGGTTGTGGATCATTGTGGTGAAAAGCGCATGGCACAATTTGATGACAAGGGTCATGGAGCATTGTTCTGACAAAGGCATGGAGCATTGTGATGACAAGGGTCACGGAGCATTGTGATGAAAAGTTCATGGAGCATTGTGGTTACAAAGGTCACAGAGCCTTGTGATGACGCGGGCATGGATTGTTGTGATGACAAACGTTATGAAGCATTGTGATGACTGTAGTCACGGAGCATTGTGATGACAGGGGTCATGGAGCATTGTGATGACAATGGCATGGAGCATTGTGATGCCAAGTGTCATGGAGGATTCTGATGACAAAGGTAATGGAGCATTGTGGTGACAATGGTTTGGAGCATTGTGATGACAAGGATCAGGGAGCATTGTGCTGACAAGTGCATGGAGCTTTGTGATGACAAGGGTCATGGAGCATTGGGCTGAAAATGTGCATGGAGTATTGTGATGACAGGGGTCATGGAGCATTGTGATGACAAGGGAATGGAGCATGTTGATGACAAGGTCTTGGAGCATTGTGATGAGATGACGATGGAGACTTGGGATGACAAGTCTAATGGAGCATTCTGATGAAAATGGGCATGGAGCATTGTGATTACGGGGGTCTTGAAGCATTGTGATGACAAGGGTATGGAGCATTGTGAGGCGAAGGCCATGGAACATTGTGATGACATGCGTCATGGAGCTTTGTGATGACAAGCGCATGGAGCATTGTGATTACATGGGTCTTGGAGCATTGTGCTGACAAGGGTCCTGGAGACTTGTGATGACAAGGCCGTTCAACATTGTGATGGCAGGGGTCATGGAGCTTGTTATGACAGAGGTAATGGAGCATTGTGATGAGAAGTGCATTGAGCATTGGTCTGAAATATTTCATGGATTATTGTGATGAGAGTGGGCGTGGCGCATTGTGATGACAAGGGCACGGTACACTGTGATACATGGGTCATAGAGGATTGCAATGACAAGGGCATGGAGCATTGTGATGAGAAGGGCATCGAGCATTGTGATGACAAGTGCCATGGAGCCTTGTGATGACAAGGGCATGGAGCAATGTGATGAGAGGGTTCATGGAGCATTGTCATGACAATGACATGGAGCATTGTGATGCCAAGGGTCATGGAGCTTTGTGATGACAAAGGTCATGGAGCATTTTGATGACAAGGGTGTGGTGCATTGTGATGAGAACGGCAGGGAGCATTGTGATGACCAGGTAATGCAGTATTGTAAAGAGAGGTGTCAGGGAGCATTGTGATGACATATGTAATGGCCCATTGTGATGACAATGGCATGGAGCATTGTGATGCAAACTTCCATTGAGGATTCTGATCACAAAGGTAATGGAGCATTGTGATGACAATGGCTTGGAGCATTGTGATGACAAGTGTCAGGGAGCATTGTGCTGACAAGTGCATGGAGAATTGTGATGACAAGGGTCATGGAGCATTCTGATGACAAGCTTGTGGAGTATTTTGATGACAGTGGCATGGAGCATTGGGATGAAAAGGGCATGGGGCTTTGTGATGAAAAAGGCATGGAGCCTTTTCGTGACAGGGTTCAAGGAGCATTCTGACGACAAGTGTCAGGGAGCATTGTGATGACAAGTGTATTGAGAATTGTGATGACAAAGGTCATGGAGCATTGTGATGAAAAGGGCATGGATTATTGTGATGACAGGCATCATGGAGCGTTGTGAGGACAAGTGTTATGGAACATTGTGATCACAAGGGTTTGGAGCATTGTGATGACAGAGGTCATGGATCATTTTGATTTCAAGGAGCATGGAGCATTGTGATGACAAGGGCATGAAGCAATGTGATCCCAAAGTTCATGGAGGATTGTGATGACAATGGAAATGGAGTATTGTGATGACAAGTGCATAGAGCATTGTAATGACAAGGTCATGTAGCATTTTGCTGACAAAGGCATGGAGCATTGAGATGACAGGTGTCATGGAGCACTGTGATGACAAGCGTCATGGAGCATTGTGAATACATGGGTCATGGAACATTGGGATAACATGGGCATGGATCATTGTGATGACAAGGGTCATGGAGCATTGGGCTGAAAATGTTCATGGAGTATTGTGATGACAGGGGTCATGGAGCATTGTGATTACAGGGGTCTTGGAGCATTGTGATGACAAGAGTCCCGGATCATTGTGTTGTCAGGTGTCATGGAGTGTTGTGATGACAGTGGTCATGGAGCATTGTGATGATAATGGTCATGGAGCATTGTGATGAGAAGGTCATAGAGAATTGGGCTGAAAATGTTCATGGAGTATTGTGATGACAGGGGTCATGGAGCATTGTGATGACAAGGGAATGGAGCATGGTGATGACAAGGTCTTGGAGCATTGTGAGGAGATGACCATGGAGACTTGTGATGACAAATCTAATGGAGCATTCTGATGAAAAAGGGAATGGAACATTGTGATTACTGGAGTCTTCGAGCATTGTGATGACAAGGGCATGGAGCATTGTGAGGAGAAGACCATGGAACATTCTGATGACATGCGTCATGGAGCTTTGTGATGACAAGGGCATGGAGCATTGTGATTACATGGATCTTGGAGCATTGTGATGACAAGGGTCCTGGAGCCTTGTGATGACAAGGCCGTGGAATATTATGATGGCAGGTGTCATGGAGCATTGTTACGACAGAGGTAACGGAGCATTGTGATGAGAAGGGCATTGAGCATTGATCTGAAATGTTTCATGGATTACTGTGATGAGAGTGGGCATGGCGGTTTGTCATGACAAGGGCACGGTACACTGTGATACATGGGTCATGGAGGATTGTAATGACAAGGTCATGGAGCATTGTGATGAGAATGGCATCGAGCATTGTGATGACAAGTGTCAAGGAGCTTTGTGATGACAAGGACATGGAGCAATGTGATGAGAGGGTTCATGGAGCATTGTGATGACAATGACATGGAGCATTGTGATGCCAAGGGTCATGGAGCTTTGTGATGACAAAGGTCATGGAGCATTTTGATGACAAGTGTGTGGTGCATTGTGATGAGAAGGGCAGGGAGCATTTTGATGACAGGGTCATGCAGCAATTTAATGAAAAGTGTAATGGAACATTTTGATGCCAGGGGTTATAGAACATTGTGATGCCAGGGTTCATGGAGCTATGGGATGAAAAGTGTCATGGAGCATTTCGATGACAGGGGTTATGGAACATTGTGATGTCAGGGGTCATGGAACATTGTGCTGATAAGGGGATGTAGCATTGTGATGACAGGGGTCATGGAACATTGTGATAACAGGGGTGAGGGAGGATTGTGATGACTAGTGATGGAACATTGTGATATCTCATGTGAGAGAGTATTTGGATGAGAAGTGCATGGAGCATTGTGATTACAAGGTTTATGGAGCATAGCGATGACAAGGTTGTGGATCATTGTGGTGAAAAGCGCATGGCACAATTTGATGACAAGGGTCATGGAGCATTGTTCTGACAAAGGCATGGAGCATTGTGATGACAAGGGTCACGGAGCATTGTGATGAAAAGTTCATGGAGCATTGTGGTTACAAAGGTCACAGAGCCTTGTGATGACGCGGGCATGGATTGTTGTGATGACAAACGTTATGAAGCATTGTGATGACTGTAGTCACGGAGCATTGTGATGACAGGGGTCATGGAGCATTGTGATGACAATGGCATGGAGCATTGTGATGCCAAGTGTCATGGAGGATTCTGATGACAAAGGTAATGGAGCATTGTGGTGACAATGGTTTGGAGCATTGTGATGACAAGGATCAGGGAGCATTGTGCTGACAAGTGCATGGAGCTTTGTGATGACAAGGGTCATGGAGCATGGGGCTGAAAATGTGCATGGAGTATTGTGATGACAGGGGTCATGGAGCATTGTGATGACAAGGGAATGGAGCATGTTGATGACAAGGTCTTGGAGCATTGTGATGAGATGACCATGGAGACTTGGGATGACAAGTCTAATGGAGCATTCTGATGAAAAGGGGCATGGAGCATTGTGATTACGGGGGTCTTGAAGCATTGTGATGACAAGGGCATGGAGCATTGTGAGGCGAAGGCCATGGAACATTGTGATGACATGCGTCATGGAGCTTTGTGATGACAAGGGCATGGAGCATTGTGATTACTTGGGTCTTGGAGCATTGTGCTGACAAGGGTCCTGGAGCCTTGTGATGACAAGGCCGTTCAACATTGTGATGGCAGGGGTCATGGAGCTTGTTATGACAGAGGTAATGGAGCATTGTGATGAGAAGTGCATTGAGCATTGGTCTGAAATATTTCATGGATTATTGTGATGAGAGTGGGCGTGGCGCATTGTGATGACAAGGGCACGGTACACTGTGAAACATGGGTCATGGAGGATTGTAATGAAAAGGGCATGGAGCATTGTGATGAGAAGGGCATCGAGCATTGTGATGACAATGCCATGGAGCTTTGTGATGACAAGGGCATGGAGCAATGTGATGAGAGGTTTCATGGAGCATTGTGATGACAATGACATGGAGCATTGTGATGCCAAGGGTCATGGAGCTTTGTGATGACAAAGGTCATGGAGCATTTTGATGACAAGGGTGTGGTGCATTGTGATGAGAACGGCAGGGAGCATTGTGATGACCAGGTAATGCAGTATTGTAAAGAGAGGTGTCAGGGAGCATTGTGATGACATATGTAATGGCCCATTGTGATGACAATGGCATGGAGCATTGTGATGCAAACTTCCATTGAGGATTCTGATCACAAAGGTAATGGAGCATTGTGATGACAATGGCTTGGAGCATTGTGATGACAAGTGTCAGGGAGCATTGTGCTGACAAGTGCATGGAGAATTGTGATGACAAGGGTCATGGAGCATTCTGATGACAAGCTTGTGGAGTATTTTGATGACAATGGCATGGAGCATTGGGATGAAAAGGGCATGGGGCTTTGTGATGAAAAAGGCATGGAGCCTTTTCGTGACAGGGTTCAAGGAGCATTCTGACGACAAGTGTCAGGGAGCATTGTGATGACAAGTGTATTGAGAATTGTGATGACAAAGGTCATGGAGCATTGTGATGAAAAGGGCATGGATTATTGTGATGACAGGCATCATGGAGCGTTGTGAGGACAAGTGTTATGGAACATTGTGATCACAAGGGTTTGGAGCATTGTGATGACAGAGGTCATGGATCATTTTGATTTCAAGGAGCATGGAGCATTGTGATGACAAGGGCATGAAGCAATGTGATCCCAAAGTTCATGGAGGATTGTGATGACAATGGAAATGGAGTATTGTGATGACAAGTGCATAGAGCATTGTAATGACAAGGTCATGTAGCATTTTGCTGACAAAGGCATGGAGCATTGAGATGACAGGTGTCATGGAGCAGTGTGATGACTAGCGTCATGGAGCATTGTGAATACATGGGTCATGGAACATTGGGATAACATGGGCATGGATCATTTTGATGACAAGGGTCATGGAGCATTGGGCTGAAAATGTTCATGGAGTATTGTGATGACAGGGGTCATGGAGCATTGTGATTACAGGGGTCTTGGAGCATTGTGATGACAAGAGTCCCGGATCATTGTGTTGTCAGGTGTCATGGAGTGTTGTGATGACAGTGGTCATGGAGCACTGTGATGATATTGGTCATGGAGCATTGTGATGAGAAGGTCATAGAGAATTGGGCTGAAAATGTTCATGGAGTATTGTGATGACAGGGGTCATGGAGCATTGTGATGACAAGGGAATGGAGCATGGTGATGACAAGGTCTTGGAGCATTGTGAGGAGATGACCATGGAGACTTGTGATGACAGAGCTAATGGAGCATTCTGATGAAAAAGGGAATGGAACATTGTGATTACTGGAGTCTTCGAGCATTGTGATGACAAGGGCATGGAGCATTGTGAGGAGAAGACCATGGAACATTCTGATGACATGCGTCATGGAGCTTTGTGATGACAAGGGCATGGAGCATTGTGATTACATGGATCTTGGAGCATTGTGATGACAAGGGTCATGGAGCCTTGTGATGACAAGGCCGTGGAATATTATGATGGCAGGTGTCATGGAGCATTGTTACGACAGAGGTAACGGAGCATTGTGATGAGAAAGGCATTGAGCATTGATCTGCAATGTTTCATGGATTACTGTGATGAGAGTGGGCATGGCGGTTTGTCATGACAAGGGCACGGTACACTGTGATACATGGGTCATGGAGGATTGTAATGACAAGGTCATGGAGCATTGTGATGAGAATGGCATCGAGCATTGTGATGACAAGTGTCATGGAGCTTTGTGATGACAAGGACATGGAGCAATGTGATGAGAGCGTTCATGGAGCATTGTGATGACAATGACATGGAGCATTGTGATGCCAAGGGTCATGGAGCTTTGTGATGACAAAGGTCATGGAGCATTTTGATGACAAGTGTGTGGTGCATTGTGATGAGAAGGGCAGGGAGCATTTTGAGGACAGGGTCATGCAGCAATTTGATGAAAAGTGTAATGGAACATTAAATGCCAGTGGTTATAGAACATTGTGATGCCAGGGGTCATGGAGCTATGGGATGAAAAGGGTCATGGAGCATTTTGATGACAGGGGTTATGGAACATTGTGATGTCAGGGGTCATGGAACATTGTGCTGATAAGGGGATGTAGCATTGTGATGACAGGTGTCATGGAACATTGTGATAACAGGGGTGAGGGAGGATTGTGATGACTAGTGATGGAACATTGTGATATCTCATGTGAGAGAGTATTTGGATGAGAAGTGCATGGAGCATTGTGATTACAAGGTTTATGGAGCATAGCGATGACAAGGTTGTGGATCATTGTGGTGAAAAGCGCATGGCACAATTTGATGACAAGGGTCATGGAGCATTGTTCTGACAAAGGCATGGAGCATTGTGATGACAAGGGTCAAGGAGCATTGTGATGAAAAGTTCATGGAGCATTGTGGTTACAAAGGTCACAGAGCCTTGTGATGACGCGGGCATGGATTGTTGTGATGACAAACGTTATGAAGCATTGTGATGACTGTAGTCACGGAGCATTGTGATGACAGGGGTCATGGAGCATTGTGATGACAATGGCATGGAGCATTGTGATGCCAAGTGTCATGGAGGATTCTGATGACAAAGGTAATGGAGCATTGTGGTGACAATGGTTTGGAGCATTGTGATGACAAGGATCAGGGAGCATTGTGCTGACAAGTGCATGGAGCATTGTGATGACAAGGGCATGGATCATTGTGATGACAAGGGTCATGTAGCATTGGGCTAAAAATGTGCATGGAGTATTGTGATGACAGGGGTCATGGAGCATTGTGATGACAAGGGAATGGAGCATGTTGATGACAAGGTCTTGGAGCATTGTGATGAGATGACCATGGAGACTTGTGATGACAAGTCTAATGGAGCATTCTTATGAAAAGGGGCATGGAGCATTGTGATTACGGGGGTCTTGAAGCATTGTGATGACAAGGGCATGGAGCATTGTGAGGCGAAGGCCATGGAACATTGTGATGACATGCGTCATGGAGCTTTGTGATGACAAGGGCATGGAGCATTGTGATTACATGGGTCTTGGAGCATTGTGCTGACAAGGGTCCGGGAGCCTTGTGATGACAAGGCCGTGGAATATTGTGATGGCAGGGTTCATGGAGCTTGTTATGACAGAGGTAATGGAGCATTGTGATGAGAAGTGCATTGAGCATTGGTCTGAAATATTTCATGGATTATTGTGATGAGAGTGGGCATGGCGCATTGTGATGACAAGGGCACGGTACACTGTGATACATGGGTCATGGAGCATTGTGATGAGAAGGGCATCGAGCATTGTGATGACAAGTGCCATGGAGCTTTGTGATGACAAGGGCATGGAGCAATGTGATGAGAGGGTTCATGGAGCATTGTGATGACAATGACATGGAGCATTGTGATGCCAAGGGTCATGGAGCTTTGTGATGACAAAGGTCATGGAGCATTTTGATGACAAGTGTGTGGTGCATTGTGATGAGAATGGCAGGGAGCATTGTGATGACCAGGTAATGCATTATTGTAAAGGGAGGTGTCAGGGAGCATTGTGATGACATATGTAATGGCCCATTGTGATGACAATGGCATGGAGCATTGTGATGCAAACTTCCATTGAGGATTCTGATCACAAAGGTAATGGAGCATTGTGATGACAATGGCTTGGAGCATTGTGATGACAAGTGTCAGGGAGCATTGTGCTGACAAGTGCATGGAGAATTGTGATGACAAGCGTCATGGAGCATTCTGATGACAAGCATGTGGTGTATTTTGATGACAATGGCATGGAGCATTGGGATGAAAAGGGCATGGGGCTTTGTGATGAAAAAGGCATGGAGCCTTTTCGTGACAGGGTTCAAGGAGCATTCTGACGACAAGTGTCAGGGAGCATTGTGATGACAAGTGTATTGAGAATTGTGATGACAAAGGTCATGGAGCATTGTGATGAAAAGGGCATGGATTATTGTGATGACAGGCATCATGGAGCGTTGTGAGGACAAGTGTTATGGAACATTGTGATCACAAGGGTTTGGAGCATTGTGATGACACAGGTCATGGATCATTTTGATTTCAAGGAGCATGGAGCATTGTGATGACAAGGGCATGAAGCAATGTGATCCCAAAGTTCATGGAGGATTGTGATGACAATGGAAATGGAGTATTGTGATGACAAGTGCATAGAGCATTGTAATGACAAGGTCATGTAGCATTTTGCTGACAAAGGCATGGAGCATTGTGATGACAGGTGTCCTGGAGCACTGTGATGACAAGCGTCATGGAGCATTGTGAATACATGGGTCATGGAACATTGGGATAACATGGGCATGGATCATTGTGATGACAAGGGTCATGGAGCATTGGGCTGAAAATGTTCATGGAGTATTGTGATGGCAGGGGTCATGGAGCATTGTGATTACAGGGGTCTTGGAGCATTGTGATGACAAGAGTCCCGGATCATTGTGTTGTCAGGTGTCATGGAGTGTTGTGATGACAGTGGTCATGGAGCATTGTGATGATATTGGTCATGGAGCATTGTGATGAGAAGGTCATAGAGAATTGGGCTGAAAATGTTCATGGAGTATTGTGATGACAGGGGTCATGGAGCATTGTGATGACAAGGGAATGGAGCATGGTGATGACAAGGTCTTGGAGCATTGTGAGCAGATGACCATGGAGACTTGTGATGACAAATCTAATGGAGCATTCTGATGAAAAAGGGAATGGAACATTGTGATTACTGGAGTCTTCGAGCATTGTGATGACAAGGGCATGGAGCATTGTGAGGAGACGACCATGGAACATTCTGATGACATGTGTCATGGAGCTTTGTGATGACAAGGGCATGGAGCATTGTGATTACATGGATCTTGGAGCATTGTGATGACAAGGGTCCTGGAGCCTTGTGATGACAAGGCCGTGGAATATTATGATGGCAGGTGTCATGGAGCATTGTTACGACAGAGGTAACGGAGCATTGTGATGAGAAGGGCATTGAGCATTGATCTGAAATGTTTCATGGATTACTGTGATGAGAGTGGGCATGGCGGTTTGTCATGATAAGGGCACGGTACACTGTGATACATGGGTCATGGAGGATTGTAATGACAAGGTCATGGAGCATTGTGATGAGAATGGCATCGAGCATTGTGATGACAAGTGTCATGGAGCTTTGTGATGACAAGGACATGGAGCAATGTGATGAGAGGGTTCATGGAGCATTGTGATGACAATGACATGGAGCATTGTGATGCCAAGGGTCATGGAGCTTTGTGATGACAAAGGTCATGGAGCATTTTGATGACAAGTGTGTGGTGCATTGTGATGAGAAGGGCAGGGAGCATTTTGATGACAGGGTCATGCAGCAATTTGATGAAAAGTGTAATGGAACATTTTGATGCCAGGGGTTATAGAACATTGTGATGCCAGGGGTCATGGAGCTTTGGGATGAAAAGGGTCATGGAGCATTTTGATGACAGGGGTTATGGAACATTGTGATGTCAGGGGTCATGGAACATTGTGCTGATAAGGGGATGTAGCATTGTGATGACAGGGGTCATGGAACATTGTGATAACAGGGGTGAGGGAGGATTGTGATGACTAGTGATGGAACATTGTGATATCTCATGTGAGAGAGTATTTGGATGAGAAGTGCATGGAGCATTGTGATTACAAGGTTTATGGAGCATAGCGATGACAAGGATGTGGATCATTGTGGTGAAAAGCGCATGGCACAATTTGATGACAAGGGTCATGGAGCATTGTTCTGACAAAGGCATGGAGCATTGTGATGACAAGGGTCACGGAGCATTGTGATGAAAAGTACATGGAGCATTGTGGTTACAAAGGTCACAGAGCATTGTGATGACGCGGGCATGGATTGTTGTGATGACAAACGTTATGAAGCATTGTGATGACTGTAGTCACGGAGCATTGTGATGACAGGGGTCATGGAGCATTGTGATGACAATGGCATGGAGCATTGTGATGCCAAGTGTCATGGAGGATTCTGATGACAAAGGTAATGGAGCATTGTGGTGACAATGGTTTGGAGCATTGTGATGACAAGGATCAGGGAGCATTGTGCTGACAAGTGCATGGAGCATTGTGATGACAAGGGCATGGATCATTGTGATGACAAGGGTCATGGAGCATTGGGCTAAAAATGTGCATGGAGTATTGTGATGACAGGGGTCATGGAGCATTGTGATGACAAGGGAATGGAGCATGTTGATGACAAGGTCTTGGAGCATTGTGATGAGATGAACATGGAGACTTGTGATGACAAGTCTAATGGAGCATTCTTATGAAAAGGGGCATGGAGCATTGTGATTACGGGTGTCTTGAAGCATTGTGATGACAAGGGCATGGAGCATTGTGAGGCGAAGGCCATGGAACATTGTGATGACATGCGTCATGGAGCTTTGTGATGACAAGGGCATGGAGCATTGTGATTACATGGGTCTTGGAGCATTGTGCTGACAAGGGTCCTGGAGACTTGTGATGACAAGGCCGTGGAATATTGTGATGGCAGGGGTCATGGAGCTTGTTATGACAGAGGTAATGGAGCATTGTGATGAGAAGTGCATTGAGCATTGGTCTGAAATATTTCATGGATTATTGTGATGAGAGTGGGCATGGCGCATTGTGATGACAAGGGCACGGTACACTGTGATACATGGGTCATGGAGGATTGTAATGACAAGGGCATGGAGCATTGTGATGAGAAGGGCATCGAGCATTGTGATGACAAGTGCCATGGAGCTTTGTGATGACAAGGGCATGGAGCAATGTGATGAGAGGGTTCATGGAGCATTGTGATGACAATGACATGGAGCATTGTGATGCCAAGGGTCATGGAGCTTTGTGATGACAAAGGTCATGGAGCATTGTGATGACAAGTGTGTGGTGCATTGTGATGAGAACGGCAGGGAGCATTGTGATGACCAGGTAATGCAGTATTGTAAAGAGAGGTGTCAGGGAGCATTGTGATGACATATGTAATGGCCCATTGTGATGACAATGGCATGGAGCATTGTGATGCAAACTTCCATTGAGGATTCTGATCACAAAGGTAATGGAGCATTGTGATGACAATGGCTTGGAGCATTGTGATGACAAGTGTCAGGGAGCATTGTGCTGACAAGTGCATGGAGAATTGTGATGACAAGGGTCATGGAGCATTCTGATGACAAGCTTGTGGAGTATTTTGATGACAATGGCATGGAGCATTGGGATGAAAAGGGCATGGGGCTTTGTGATGAAAAAGGCATGGAGCCTTTTCGTGACAGGGTTCAAGGAGCATTCTGACGACAAGTGTCAGGGAGCATTGTGATGACAAGTGTATTGAGAATTGTGATGACAAAGGTCATGGAGCATTGTGATGAAAAGGGCATGGATTATTGTGATGACAGGCATCATGGAGTGTTGTGAGGACAAGTGTTATGGAACATTGTGATCACAAGGGTTTGGAGCATTGTGATGACAGAGGTCATGGATCATTTTGATTTCAAGGAGCATGGAGCATTGTGATGACAAGGGCATGAAGCAATGTGATCCCAAAGTTCATGGAGGATTGTGATGACAATGGAAATGGAGTATTGTGATGACAAGTGCATAGAGCATTGTAATGACAATGTCATGTAGCATTTTGCTGACGAAGGCATGGAGCATTGTGATGACAGGTGTCCTGGAGCACTGTGATGACAAGCGTCATGGAGCATTGTGAATACATGGGTCATGGAACATTGGGATAACATGGGCATGGATCATTGTGATGACAATGGTCATGGAGCATTGGGCTGAAAATGTTCATGGAGTATTGTGATGGCAGGGGTCATGGAGCATTTTGATTACAGGGGTCTTGGAGCATTGTGATGACAAGAGTCCCGGATCATTGTGTTGTCAGGTGTCATGGAGTGTTGTGATGACAGTGGTCATGGAGCATTGTGATGATATTGGTCATGGAGCATTGTGATGAGAAGGTCATAGAGAATTGGGCTGAAAATGTTCATGGAGTATTGTGATGACAGGGGTCATGGAGCATTGTGATGACAAGGGAATGGAGCATGGTGATGACAAGGTCTTGGAGCATTGTGAGCAGATGACCATGGAGACTTGTGATGACAAATCTAATGGAGCATTCTGATGAAAAAGGGAATGGAACATTGTGATTACTGGAGTCTTCGAGCATTGTGATGACAAGGGCATGGAGCATTGTGAGGAGAAGACCATGGAACATTCTGATGACATGCGTCATGGAGCTTTGTGATGACAAGGGCATGGAGCATTGTGATTACATGGATCTTGGAGCATTGTGATGACAAGGGTCATGGAGCCTTGTGATGACAAGGCCGTGGAATATTATGATGGCAGGTGTCATGGAGCATTGTTATGACAGAGGTAACGGAGCATTGTGATGAGAAGGGCATTGAGCATTGATCTGAAATGTTTCATGGATTACTGTGATGAGAGTGGGCATGGCGGTTTGTCATGACAAGGGCACGGTACACTGTGATACATGGGTCATGGAGGATTGTAATGACCAGGTCATGGAGCATTGTGATGAGAATGGCATCGAGCATTGTGATGACAAGTGTCATGGAGCTTTGTGATGACAAGGACATGGAGCAGTGTGATGAGAGGGTTCATGGAGCATTGTGATGACAATGACATGGAGCATTGTGATGCCAAGGGTCATGGAGCTTTGTGATGACAAAGGTCATGGAGCATTTTGATGACAAGTGTGTGGTGCATTGTGATGAGAAGGGCAGGGAGCATTTTGATGACAGAGTCATGCAGCAATTTGATGAAAAGTGTAATGGAACATTTTGATGCCAGGGGTTATAGAACATTGTGATGCCAGGGGTCATGGAGCTATGGGATGAAAAGGGTCATGGAGCATTTTGATGACAGGGGTTATGGAACATTGTGATGTCAGGGGTCATGGAACATTGTGCTGATAAGGGGATGTAGCATTGTGATGACAGGGGTCATGGAACATTGTGATAACAGGGGTGAGGGAGGATTGTGATGACTAGTGATGGAACATTGTGATATCTCATGTGAGAGAGTATTTGGATGAGAAGTGCATGGAGCATTGTGATTACAAGGTTTATGGAGCATAGCGATGACAAGGTTGTGGATCATTGTGGTGAAAAGCGCATGGCACAATTTGATGACAAGGGTCATGGAGCATTGTTCTGACAAAGGCATGGAGCATTGTGATGACAAGGGTCAAGGAGCATTGTGATGAAAAGTTCATGAAGCATTGTGGTTACAAAGGTCACAGAGCCTTGTGATGACGCGGGCATGGATTGTTGTGATGACAAACGTTATGAAGCATTGTGATGACTGTAGTCACGGAGCATTGTGATGACAGGGGTCATGGAGCATTGTGATGACAATGGCATGGAGCATTGTGATGCCAAGTGTCATGGAGGATTCTGATGACAAAGGTAATGGAGCATTGTGGTGACAATGGTTTGGAGCATTGTGATGACAAGGATCAGGGAGCATTGTGCTGACAAGTGCATGGAGCATTGTGATGACAAGGGCATGGATCATTGTGATGACAAGGGTCATGGAGCATTGGGCTAAAAATGTGCATGGAGTATTGTGATGACAGGGGTCATGGAGCATTGTGATGACAAGGGAATGGAGCATGTTGATGACAAGGGAATGGAGCATTGTGATGAGATGACCATGGAGACTTGTGATGACAAGTCTAATGGAGCATTCTTATGAAAAGGGGCATGGAGCATTGTGATTACGGGGGTCTTGAAGCATTGTGATGAAAAGGGCATGGAGCATTGTGAGGCGAAGGCCATGGAACATTGTGATGACATGCGTCATGGAGCTTTGTGATGACAAGGGCATGGAGCATTGTGATTACATGGGTCTTGGAGCATTGTGCTGACAAGGGTCCTGGAGCCTTGTGATGACAAGGCCGTGGAACATTGTGATGGCAGGGGTCATGGAGCTTGTTATGACAGAGGTAATGGAGCATTGTGATGAGAAGTGCATTGAGCATTGGTCTGAAATATTTCATGGATTATTGTGATGAGAGTGGGCATGGCGCATTGTGATGACAAGGGCACGGTACACTGTGATACATGGGTCATGGAGGATTGTAATGACAAGGGCATGGAGCATTGTGATGAGAAGGGCATCGAGCATTGTGATGACAAGTGCCATGGAGCTTTGTGATGACAAGGGCATGGAGCAATGTGATGAGAGGGTTCATGGAGCATTGTGATGACAATGACATGGAGCATTGTGATGCCAAGGGTCATGGAGCTTTGTGATGACAAAGGTCATGGAGCATTTTGATGACAAGTGTGTGGTGCATTGTGATGAGAATGGCAGGGAGCATTGTGATGACCAGGTAATGCATTATTGTAAAGGGAGGTGTCAGGGAGCATTGTGATGACATATGTAATGGCCCATTGTGATGACAATGGCATGGAACATTGTGATGCAAACTTCCATTGAGGATTCTGATCACAAAGGTAATGGAGCATTGTGATGACAATGGCTTGGAGCATTGTGATGACAAGTGTCAGGGAGCATTGTGCTGACAAGTGCATGGAGAATTGTGATGACAAGGGTCATGAAGCATTCTGATGACAAGCATGTGGAGTATTTTGATGACAATGGCATGGAGCATTGGGATGAAAAGGGCATGGGGCTTTGTGATGAAAAAGGCATGGAGCCTTTTCGTGACAGGTTTCAAGGAGCATTCTGACGACAATTGTCAGGGAGCATTGTGATGACAAGTGTATTGAGAATTGTGATGACAAAGGTCATGGAGCATTGTGATGAAAAGGGCATGGATTATTGTGATGACAGGCATCATGGAGCGTTGTGAGGACAAGTGTTATGGAACATTGTGATCACAAGGGTTTGGAGCATTGTGATGACAGAGGTCATGGATCATTTTGATTTCAAGGAGCATGGAGCATTGTGATGACAAGGGCATGAAGCAATGTGATCCCAAAGTTCATGGAGGATTGTGATGACAATGGAAATGGAGTATTGTGATGACAAGTGCATAGAGCATTGTAATGAAAAGGTCATGTAGCATTTTGCTGACAAAGGCATGGAGCATTGTGATGACAGGTGTCATGGAGCACTGTGATGACAAGCGTCATGGAGCATTGTGAATACATAGGTCATGGAACATTGGGATAACATGGGCATGGATCATTGTGATGACAAGGGTCATGGAACATTGGGCTGAAAATGTTCATGGAGTATTGTGATGGCAGGGGTCATGGAGCATTGTGATTACATGGGTCTTGGAGCATTGTGATGACAAGGGTCCCGGATCATTGTGTTGTCAGGTGTCATGGAGTGTTGTGATGACAGTGGTCATGGAGCATTGTGATGATATTGGTCATGGAGCATTGTGATGAGAAGGTCATAGAGAATTGGGCTGAAAATGTTCATGGAGTATTGTGATGACAGGGGTCATGGAGCATTGTGATGACAAGGGAATGGAGCATGGTGATGACAAGGTCTTGGAGCATTGTGAGGAGATGACCATGGAGACTTGTGATGACAAATCTAATGGAGCATTCTGATGAAAAAGGGAATGGAACATTGTGATTACTGGAGTCTTCGAGTATTGTGATGACAAGGGCATGGAGCATTGTGAGGAGAAGACCATGGAACATTCTGATGACATGCGTCATGGAACTTTGTGATGACAAGGGCATGGAGCATTGTGATTACATGGATCTTGGAGCATTGTGATGACAAGGGTCATGGAGCCTTGTGATGACAAGGCCGTGGAATATTATGATGGCAGGTGTCATGGAGCATTGTTACAACAGAGGTAACGGAGCATTGTGATGAGAAGGGCATTGAGCATTGATCTGAAATGTTTCATGGATTACTGTGATGAGAGTGGGCATGGCGGTTTGTCATGACAAGGGCACGGTACACTGTGATACATGGGTCATGGAGGATTGTAATGACAAGGTCATGGAGCATTGTGATGAGAATGGCATCGAGCATTGTGATGACAAGTGTCATGGAGCTTTGTGATGACAAGGACATGGAGCAGTGTGATGAGAGGGTTCATGGAGCATTGTGATGACAATGACATGGAGCATTGTGATGCCAAGGGTCATGGAGCTTTGTGATGACAAAGGTCATGGAGCATTTTGATGACAAGTGTGTGGTGCATTGTGATGAGAAGGGCAGGGAGCATTTGGATGACAGGGTCATGCAGCAATTTGATGAAAAGTGTAATGGAACATTTTGATGCCAGGGGTTATAGAACATTGTGATGCCAGGGGTCATGGAGCTTTGGGATGAAAAGTGTCATGGAGCATATTGATGACAGGGGTTATGGAACATTGTGATGTCAGGGGTCATGGAACATTGTGCTGATAAGGGGATGTAGCATTGTGATGACAGGGGTCATGGAAAATTGTGATAACAGGGGTGAGGGAGGATTGTGATGACTAGTGATGGAACATTGTGATATCTCATGTGAGAGAGTATTTGAATGAGAAGTGAATGGAGCATTGTGATTACAAGGTTTATGAAGCATAGCGATGACAAGGTTGTGGATCATTGTGGTGAAAAGCGCATGGCACAATTTGATGACAAGGGTCATGGAGCATTGTTCTGACAAAGGCATGGAGCATTGTGATGACAAGGGTCAAGGAGCATTGTGATGAAAAGTTCATGGAGCATTGTGGTTACAAAGGTCACAGAGCCTTGTGATGACGCGGGCATGGATTGTTGTGATGACAAACGTTATGAAGCATTGTGATGACTGTAGTCACGGAGCATTGTGATGACAGGGGTCATGGAGCATTGTGATGACAATGGCATGGAGCATTGTGATGCCAAGTGTCATGGAGGATTCTGATGACAAAGGTAATGGAGCATTGTGGTGACAATGGTTTGGAGCATTGTGATGACAAGGATCAGGGAGCATTGTGCTGACAAGTGCATGGAGCACTGTGATGCCAAGGGCATGGATCATTGTGATGACAAGGGTCATGGAGCATTGGGCTAAAAATGTGCATGGAGTATTGTGATGACAGGGGTCATGGAGCATTGTGATGACAAGGGAATGGAGCATGTTGATGACAAGGGAATGGAGCATTGTGATGAGATGACCATGGAGACTTGTGATGACAAGTCTAATGGAGCATTCTTATGAAAAGGGGCATGGAGCATTGTGATTACGGGGGTCTTGAAGCATTGTGATGACAAGGGCATGGAGCATTGTGAGGCGAAGGCCATGGAACATTGTGATGACATGCGTCATGGAGCTTTGTGATGACAAGGGCATGGAGCATTGTGATTACATGGGTCTTGGAGCATTGTGCTGACAAGGGTCCTGGAGCCTTGTGATGACAAGGCCGTGGAACATTGTGATGGCAGGGGTCATGGAGCTTGTTATGACAGAGGTAATGGAGCATTGTGATGAGAAGTGCATTGAGCATTGGTCTGAAATATTTCATGGATTATTGTGATGAGAGTGGGCATGGCGCATTGTGATGACAAGGGCACGGTACACTGTGATACATGGGTCATGGAGGATTGTAATGACAAGGGCATGGAGCATTGTGATGAGAAGGGCATCGAGCATTGTGATGACAAGTGCCATGGAGCTTTGTGATGACAAGGGCATGGAGCAATGTGATGAGAGGGTTCATGGAGCATTGTGATGACAATGACATGGAGCATTGTGATGCCAAGGGTCATGGAGCTTTGTGATGACAAAGGTCATGGAGCATTTTGATGACAAGTGTGTGGTGCATTGTGATGAGAATGGCAGGGAGCATTGTGATGACCAGGTAATGCATTATTGTAAAGGGAGGTGTCAGGGAGCATTGTGATGACATATGTAATGGCCCATTGTGATGACAATGGCATGGAACATTGTGATGCAAACTTCCATTGAGGATTCTGATCACAAAGGTAATGGAGCATTGTGATGACAATGGCTTGGAGCATTGTGATGACAAGTGTCAGGGAGCATTGTGCTGACAAGTGCATGGAGAATTGTGATGACAAGGGTCATGGAGCATTCTGATGACAAGCATGTGGAGTATTTTGATGACAATGGCATGGAGCATTGGGATGAAAAGGGCATGGGGCTTTGTGATGAAAAAGGCATGGAGCCTTTTCGTGACAGGGTTCAAGGAGCATTCTGACGACAAGTGTCAGGGAGCATTGTGATGACAAGTGTATTGAGAATTGTGATGACAAAGGTCATGGAGCATTGTGATGAAAAGGGCATGGATTATTGTGATGACAGGCATCATGGAGCGTTGTGAGGACAAGTGTTATGGAACATTGTGATCACAAGGGTTTGGAGCATTGTGATGACAGAGGTCATGGATCATTTTGATTTCAAGGAGCATGGAGCATTGTGATGACAAGGGCATGAAGCAATGTGATCCCAAAGTTCATGGAGGATTGTGATGACAATGGAAATGGAGTATTGTGATGACAAGTGCATAGAGCATTGTAATGACAAGGTCATGTAGCATTTTGCTGACAAAGGCATGGAGCATTGTGATGACAGGTGTCCTGGAGCACTGTGATGACAAGCGTCATGGAGCATTGTGAATACATGGGTCATGGAACATTGGGATAACATGGGCATGGATCATTGTGATGACAAGGGTCATGGAACATTGGGCTGAAAATGTTCATGGAGTATTGTGATGGCAGGGGTCATGGAGCATTGTGATTACATGGGTCTTGGAGCATTGTGATGACAAGAGTCCCGGATCATTGTGTTGTCAGGTGTCATGGAGTGTTGTGATGACAGTGGTCATGGAGCATTGTGATGATATTGGTCATGGAGCATTGTGATGAGAAGGTCATAGAGAATTGGGCTGAAAATGTTCATGGAGTATTGTGATGACAGGGGTCATGGAGCATTGTGATGACAAGGGAATGGAGCATGGTGATGACAAGGTCTTGGAGCATTGTGAGCAGATGACCATGGAGACTTGTGATGACAAATCTAATGGAGCATTCTGATGAAAAAGGGAATGGAACATTGTGATTACTGGAGTCTTCAAGCATTGTGATGAGAAGGGCATGGAGCATTGTGAGGAGACGACCATGGAACATTCTGATGACATGTGTCATGGAGCTTTGTGATGACAAGGGCATGGAGCATTGTGATTACATGGATCTTGGAGCATTGTGATGACAAGGGTCCTGGAGCCTTGTGATGACAAGGCCGTGGAATATTATGATGGCAGGTGTCATGGAGCATTGTTACGACAGAGGTAACGGAGCATTGTGATGAGAAGGGCATTGAGCATTGATCTGAAATGTTTCATGGATTACTGTGATGAGAGTGGGCATGGCGGTTTGTCATGACAAGGGCACGGTACACTGTGATACATGGGTCATGGAGGATTGTAATGACAAGGTCATGGAGCATTTTGATGAGAATGGCATCGAGCATTGTGATGACAAGTGTCATGGAGCTTTGTGATGACAAGGACATGGAGCAATGTGATGAGAGGGTTCATGGAGCATTGTGATGACAATGACATGGAGCATTGTGATGCCAAGGGTCATGGAGCTTTGTGATGACAAAGGTCATGGAGCATTTTGATGACAAGTGTGTGGTGCATTGTGATGAGAAGGGCAGGGAGCATTTTGATGACAGGGTCATGCAGCAATTTGATGAAAAGTGTAATGGAACATTTTGATGCCAGGGGTTATAGAACATTGTGATGCCAGGGGTCATGGAGCTTTGGGATGAAAAGGGTCATGGAGCATTTTGATGACAGGGGTTATGGAACATTGTGATGTCAGGGGTCATGGAACATTGTGCTGATAAGGGGATGTAGCATTGTGATGACAGGGGTCATGGAACATTGTGATAACAGGGGTGAGGGAGGATTGTGATGACTAGTGATGGAACATTGTGATATCTCATGTGAGAGAGTATTTGGATGAGAAGTGCATGGAGCATTGTGATTACAAGGTTTATGGAGCATAGCGATGACAAGGTTGTGGATCATTGTGGTGAAAAGCGCATGGCACAATTTGATGACAAGGGTCATGGAGCATTGTTCTGACAAAGGCATGGAGCATTGTGATGACAAGGGTCACGGAGCATTGTGATGAAAAGTACATGGAGCATTGTGGTTACAAAGGTCACAGAGCCTTGTGATGACGCGGGCATGGATTGTTGTGATGACAAACGTTATGAAGCATTGTGATGACTGTAGTCACGGAGCATTGTGATGACAGGGGTCATGGAGCATTGTGATGACAATGGCATGGAGCATTGTGATGCCAAGTGTCATGGAGGATTCTGATGACAAAGGTAATGGAGCATTGTGGTGACAATGGTTTGGAGCATTGTGATGACAAGGATCAGGGAGCATTGTGCTGACAAGTGCATGGAGCATTGTGATGACAAGGGCATGGATCATTGTGATGACAAGGGTCATGGAGCATTGGGCTAAAAATGTGCATGGAGTATTGTGATGACAGGGGTCATGGAGCATTGTGATGACAAGGGAATGGAGCATGTTGATGACAAGGTCTTGGAGCATTGTGATGAGATGAACATGGAGACTTGTGATGACAAGTCTAATGGAGCATTCTTATGAAAAGGGGCATGGAGCATTGTGATTACGGGGGTCTTGAAGCATTGTGATGACAAGGGCATGGAGCATTGTGAGGCGAAGGCCATGGAACATTGTGATGACATGCGTCATGGAGCTTTGTGATGACAAGGGCATGGAGCATTGTGATTACATGGGTCTTGGAGCATTGTGCTGACAAGGGTCCTGGAGCCTTGTGATGACAAGGCCGTGGAACATTGTGATGGCAGGGGTCATGGAGCTTGTTATGACAGAGGTAATGGAGCATTGTGATGAGAAGTGCATTGAGCATTGGTCTGAAATATTTCATGGATTATTGTGATGAGAGTGGGCATGGCGCATTGTGATGACAAGGGCATGGTACACTGTGATACATGGGTCATGGAGGATTGTAATGACAAGGGCATGGAGCATTGTGATGAGAAGGGCATCGAGCATTGTGATGACAAGTGCCATGGAGCTTTGTGATGACAAGGGCATGGAGCAATGTGATGAGAGGGTTCATGGAGCATTGTGATGACAATGACATGGAGCATTGTGATGCCAAGGGTCATGGAGCTTTGTGATGACAAAGGTCATGGAGCATTTTGATGACAAGTGTGTGGTGCATTGTGATGAGAATGGCAGGGAGCATTGTGATGACCAGGTAATGCATTATTGTAAAGGGAGGTGTCAGGGAGCATTGTGATGACATATGTAATGGCCCATTGTGATGACAATGGCATGGAGCATTGTGATGCAAACTTCCATTGAGGATTCTGATCACAAAGGTAATGGAGCATTGTGATGACAATGGCTTGGAGCATTGTGATGACAAGTGTCAGGGAGCATTGTGCTGACAAGTGCATGGAGAATTGTGATGACAAGCGTCATGGAGCATTCTGATGACAAGCATTTGGAGTATTTTGATGACAATGGCATGGAGCATTGGGATGAAAAGGGCATGGGGCTTTGTGATGAAAAAGGCATGGAGCCTTTTCGTGACAGGGTCCAAGGAGCATTCTGACGACAAGTGTCAGGGAGCATTGTGATGACAAGTGTATTGAGAATTGTGATGACAAAGGTCATGGAGCATTGTGATGAAAAGGGCATGGATTATTGTGATGACAGGCATCATGGAGCGTTGTGTGGACAAGTGTTATGGAACATTGTGATCACAAGGGTTTGGAGCATTGTGATGACAGAGGTCATGGATCATTTTGATTTCAAGGAGCATGGAGCATTGTGATGACAAGGGCATGAAGCAATGTGATCCCAAAGTTCATGGAGGATTGTGATGACAATGGAAATGGAGTATTGTGATGACAAGTGCATAGAGCATTGTAATGACAAGGTCATGTAGCATTTTGCTGACAAAGGCATGGAGCATTGTGATGACAGGTGTCCTGGAGCACTGTGATGACAAGCGTCATGGAGCATTGTGAATACATGGGTCATGGAACATTGGGATAACATGGGCATGGATCATTGTGATGACAAGGGTCATGGAGCATTGGGCTGAAAATGTTCATGGAGTATTGTGATGGCAGGGGTCATGGAGCATTGTGATTACAGGGGTCTTGGAGCATTGTGATGACAAGAGTCCCGGATCATTGTGTTGTCAGGTGTCATGGAGTGTTGTGATGACAGTGGTCATGGAGCATTGTGATGATATTGGTCATGGAGCATTGTGATGAGAAGGTCATAGAGAATTGGGCTGAAAATGTTCATGGAGTATTGTGATGACAGGGGTCATGGAGCATTGTGATGACAAGGGAATGGAGCATGGTGATGACAAGGTCTTGGAGCATTGTGAGCAGATGACCATGGAGACTTGTGATGACAAATCTAATGGAGCATTCTGATGAAAAAGGGAATGGAACATTGTGATTACTGGAGTCTTCGAGCATTGTGATGACAAGGGCATGGAGCATTGTGAGGAGAAGACCATGGAACATTCTGATGACATGCGTCATGGAGCTTTGTGATGACAAGGGCATGGAGCATTGTGATTACATGGATCTTGGAGCATTGTGATGACAAGGGTCATGGAGCCTTGTGAGGACAAGGCCGTGGAATATTATGATGGCAGGTGTCATGGAGCATTGTTACGACAGAGGTAACGGAGCATTGTGATGAGAAGGGCATTGAGCATTGATCTGAAATGTTTCATGGATTACTGTGATGAGAGTGGGCATGGCGGTTTGTCATGACAAGGGCACGGTACACTGTGATACATGGGTCATGGAGGATTGTAATGACAAGGTCATGGAGCATTGTGATGAGAATGGCATCGAGCATTGTGATGACAAGTGTCATGGAGCTTTGTGATGACAAGGACATGGAGCAGTGTGATGAGAGGGTTCATGGAGCATTGTGATGACAATGACATGGAGCATTGTGATGCCAAGGGTCATGGAGCTTTGTGATGACAAAGGTCATGGAGCATTTTGATGACAAGTGTGTGGTGCATTGTGATGAGAAGGGCAGGGAGCATTTTGATGACAGGGTCATGCAGCAATTTGATGAAAAGTGTAATGGAACATTTTGATGCCAGGGGTTATAGAACATTGTGATGCCAGGGGTCATGGAGCTATGGGATGAAAAGTGTCATGGAGCATTTTGATGACAGGGGTTATGGAACATTGTGATGTCAGGGGTCATGGAACATTGTGCTGATAAGGGGATGTAGCATTGTGATGACAGTGGTCATGGAACATTGTGATAACAGGGGTGAGGGAGGATTGTGATGACTAGTGATGGAACATTGTGATATCTCATGTGAGAGAGTATTTGGATGAGAAGTGCATGGAGCATTGTGATTACAAGGTTTATGGAGCATAGCGATGACAAGGTTGTGGATCATTGTGGTGAAAAGCGCATGGCACAATTTGATGACAAGGGTCATGGAGCATTGTTCTGACAAAGGCATGGAGCATTGTGATGACAAGGGTCACGGAGCATTGTGATGAAAAGTTCATGGAGCATTGTGGTTACAAAGGTCACAGAGCCTTGTGATGACGCGGGCATGGATTGTTGTGATGACAAACGTTATGAAGCATTGTGATGACTGTAGTCACGGAGCATTGTGATGACAGGGGTCATGGAGCATTGTGATGACAATTGCATGGAGCATTGTGATGCCAAGTGTCATGGAGGATTCTGATGACAAAGGTAATGGAGCATTGTGGTGACAATGGTTTGGAGCATTGTGATGACAAGGATCAGGGAGCATTGTGCTGACAAGTGCATGGAGCATTGTGATGACAAGGGCATGGATCATTGTGATGACAAGGGTCATGGAGCATTGGGCTAAAAATGTGCATGGAGTATTGTGATGACAGGGGTCATGGAGCATTGTGATGACAAGGGAATGGAGCATGTTGATGACAAGGTCTTGGAGCATTGTGATGAGATGACCATGGAGACTTGTGATGACAAGTCTAATGGAGCATTCTTATGAAAAGGGGCATGGAGCATTGTGATTACGGGGGTCTTGAAGCATTGTGATGACAAGGGCATGGAGCATTGTGAGGCGAAGGCCATGGAACATTGTGATGACATACGTCATGGAGCTTTGTGATGACAAGGGCATGGAGCATTGTGATTACATGGGTCTTGGAGCATTGTGCTGACAAGGGTCCTGGAGCCTTGTGATGACAAGGCCGTGGAACATTGTGATGGCAGGGGTCATGGAGCTTGTTATGACAGAGGTAATGGAGCATTGTGATGAGAAGTGCATTGAGCATTGGTCTGAAATATTTCATGGATTATTGTGATGAGAGTGGGCATGGCGCATTGTGATGACAAGGGTACGGTACACTGTGATACATGGGTCATGGAGGATTGTAATGACAAGGTCATGGAGCATTGTGATGAGAAGGGCATCGAGCATTGTGATGACAAGTGCCATGGAGCTTTGTGATGACAAGGGCATGGAGCAATGTGATGAGAGGGTTCATGGAGCATTGTGATGACAATGACATGGAGCATTGTGATGCCAAGGGTCATGGAGCTTTGTGATGACAAAGGTCATGGAGCATTTTGATGACAAGTGTGTGGTGCATTGTGATGAGAATGGCAGGGAGCATTGTGATGACCAGGTAATGCATTATTGTAAAGGGAGGTGTCAGGGAGCATTGTGATGACATATGTAATGGCCCATTGTGATGACAATGGCATGGAACATTGTGATGCAAACTTCCATTGAGGATTCTGATCACAAAGGTAATGGAGCATTGTGATGACAATGGCTTGGAGCATTGTGATGACAAGTGTCAGGGAGCATTGTGCTGACAAGTGCATGGAGAATTGTGATGACAAGGGTCATGGAGCATTCTGATGACAAGCATGTGGAGTATTTTGATGACAATGGCATGGAGCATTGGGATGAAAAGGGCATGGGGCTTTGTGATGAAAAATGCATGGAGCCTTTTCGTGACAGGGTTCAAGGAGCATTCTGACGACAATTGTCAGGGAGCATTGTGATGACAAGTGTATTGAGAATTGTGATGACAAAGGTCATGGAGCATTGTGATGAAAAGGGCATGGATTATTGTGATGACAGGCATCATGGAGCGTTGTGAGGACAAGTGTTATGGAACATTGTGATCACAAGGGTTTGGAGCATTGTGATGACAGAGGTCATGGATCATTTTGATTTCAAGGAGCATGGAGCATTGTGATGACAAGGGCATGAAGCAATGTGATCCCAAAGTTCATGGAGGATTGTGATGACAATGGAAATGGAGTATTGTGATGACAAGTGCATAGAGCATTGTAATGACAAGGTCATGTAGCATTTTGCTGACAAAGGCATGGAGCATTGTGATGACAGGTGTCATGGAGCACTGTGATGACAAGCGTCATGGAGCATTGTGAATACATGGGTCATGGAACATTGGGATAACATGGGCATGGATCATTGTGATGACAAGGGTCATGGAACATTGGGCTGAAAATGTTCATGGAGTATTGTGATGGCAGGGGTCATGGAGCATTGTGATTACATGGGTCTTGGAGCATTGTGATGACAAGAGTCCCGGATCATTGTGTTGTCAGGTGTCATGGAGTGTTGTGATGACAGTGGTCATGGAGCATTGTGATGATATTGGTCATGGAGCATTGTGATGAGAAGGTCATAGAGAATTGGGCTGAAAATGTTCATGGAGTATTGTGATGACAGGGGTCATGGAGCATTGTGATGACAAGGGAATGGAGCATGGTGATGACAAGGTCTTGGAGCATTGTGAGGAGATGACCATGGAGACTTGTGATGACAAATCTAATGGAGCATTCTGATGAAAAAGGGAATGGAACATTGTGATTACTGGAGTCTTCGAGCATTGTGATGACAAGGGCATGGAGCATTGTGATGACAAGGGCATGAAGCAATGTGATCCCAAAGTTCATGGAGGATTGTGATGACAATGGAAATGGAGTATTGTGATGACAAGTGCATAGAGCATTGTAATGACAATGTCATGTAGCATTTTGCTGACAAAGGCATGGAGCATTGTGATGACAGGTGTCATGGAGCACTGATGACAAGGGTCATGGAGCATAGGGCTGAAAATGTTCATGGAGTATTGTGATGACAGGGGTCATGGAGCATTGTTATTACAGCGGTCTTGGAGAATTGTGATGACAAGAGTCCCGGATCATTGTGTTGTCAGGTGTGATGGAGTGTGTTGATGACACTGCTCTTGGAGCATTGTGATGATATTGGTCATGGAGCATTGTGATGAGAATGTCATGGAGAATTGGGCTGAAAATTTTCATGGAGTATTGTGATGACAGGGGTCATGGAGCATTGTGATGACAAGGGAATGGAGCATGGTGATGACAAGATCCTGGCGCATTTTTATGAGATGAACATGGAGACTTGTGATGACAAGTCTCATGGAGCATTTTGATGAAAAGGGGCATGGAGCATTGTGATTACTTGGGTCTTGGAGCATTGTGATGACAAGGGCATGGAGCATTTTGAGGAGAAGGCCATGGAATATTCTGATGACATGCGTCATGGAACTTTGTTATGACTAGGGCATGGAGCATTGTGATTACAGGTGTCTTGGAGCATTGTGCTGAAAAGGGTCCTGGAGCCTTGTGATGACAAGGCCGTGGAACATTGTGATGGCAGTGGTCATGGAGCTTGTTATGACAGAGGTAATGGAGCATTGTGATGAGAAGTGCATTGAGCATTGGTCTGAAATGTTTCATGGATTATTGTGATGAGAGTGGGCATGGCGAATTGTGATGACAAGGGCACGGTACACTGTGATACATGGGTCATGGAGGATTGTAATGACAAGAGCATGGAGCATTGTGATGAGAAGGGCATCGAGCATTGTGATGACAAGTGCCATGGAGCTTTGTGATGACAAGGGCATGGAGCAATGTGATGAGAGGGTTCATGGAGCATTGTGATGACAATGACATGGAGCATTGTGATGCCAAGGGTCATGGAGCTTTGTGATGACAAAGGTCATGGAGCATTTTGATGACAAGGGTGTGGTGCATTGTGATGAGAAAGGCAGGGAGCATTGTGATGACCAGGTAATGCAGTATTGTAAAGAGAGGTGTCAGGGATCATTGTGATAATATATGTAATGGCCCATTGTGATGACAATGGCATGGAGCATTGTGATGTAAACTTCCATTGAGGATTTTGATCACAAAGGTAATGGAGCATTGTGATGACAATGGCTTGGAGCATTGTGATGACAAGTGTCAGGGAGCATTGTGCTGACAAGTGCATGGAGAATTGTGATGACAAGGGTCATGGAGCATTCTGATGACAAGCTTGTGGAGTATTTTGATGACAATGGCATGGAGCATTGGGATGAAAAGGGCATGGGGCTTTGTGATGAAAAAGGCATGGAGCCTTTTCGTGACAGGTTTCAAGGAGCATTCTGACGACAAGTGTCAGGGAGCATTGTGATGACAAGTGTATTGAGAATTGTGATGACAAAGGTCATGGAGCATTGTGATGAAAAGGGCATGGATTATTGTGATGACAGGCATCATGGAGCGTTGTGAGGACAAGTGTTATGGAACATTGTGATCACAAGGGTTTGGAGCATTGTGATGACAGAGGTCATGGATCATTTTGATTTCAAGGAGCATGGAGCATTGTGATGACAAGGGCATGAAGCAATGTGATCCCAAAGTTCATGGAGGATTGTGATGACAATGGAAATGGAGTATTGTGATGACAAGTGCATAGAGCATTGTAATGAAAAGGTCTTGTAGCATTTTGCTGACAAAGGCATGGAGCATTGTGATGACAGGTGTCATGGAGCACTGTGATGACAAGCGTCATGGAGCATTGTGAATACATGGGTCATGGAACATTGGGATAACATGGGCATGGATCATTGTGATGACAAGGGTCATGGAGCATTGGTCTGAAAATGTTCATGGAGTATTGTGATGACAGGGGTCATGGAGCATTGTGATTACAGGGGTCTTGGAGCATTGTGATGACAAGAGTCCCGGATCATTGTGTTGTCAGGTGTCATGGAGTGTTGTGATGACAGTGGTCATGGAGCATTGTGATGATATTGGTCATGGAGCATTGTGATGAGAAGGTCATAGAGAATTGGGCTGAAAATGTTCATGGAGTATTGTGGTGACAGGGGTCATGGAGCATTGTGATGACAAGGGAATGGAGCATGGTGATGACAAGGTCTTGGAGCATTGTGAGGAGATGACCATGGAGACTTGTGATGACAAATCTAATGGAGCATTCTGATGAAAAAGGGAATGGAACATTGTGATTACTGGAGTCTTCGAGCATTGTGATGACAAGGGCATGGAGCATTGTGAGGAGAAGACCATGGAACATTCTGATGACATGCGTCATGGAGCTTTGTGATGACAAGGGCATGGAGCATTGTGATTACATGGATCTTGGAGCATTGTGATGACAAGGGTCATGGAGCCTTGTGATGACAAGGCCATGGAATATTATGATGGCAGGTGTCATGGAACATTGTTACGACAGAGGTAACGGAGCATTGTGATGAGAAGGGCATTGAGCATTGATCTGAAATGTTTCATGGATTACTGTGATGAGAGTGGGCATGGCGGTTTGTCATGACAAGGGCACGGTACACTGTGATACATGGGTCATGGAGGATTGTAATGACAAGGTCATGGAGCATTGTGATGAGAATGGCATCGAGCATTGTGATGACAAGTGTCATGGAGCTTTGTGATGACAAGGACATGGAGCAATGTGATGAGAGGTTTAATGGAGCATTGTGATGACAATGACATGGAGCATTGTGATGCCAAGGGTCATGGAGCTTTGTGATGACAAAGGTCATGGAGCATTTTGATGACAAGTGTGTGGTGCATTGTGATGAGAAGGGCAGGGAGCATTTTGATGACAGGGTCATGCAGCAATTTGATGAAAAGTGTAATGGAACATTTTGATGCCAGGGGTTATAGAACATTGTGATGCCAGGGGTCATGGAGCTTTGGGATGAAAAGGGTCATGGAGCATTTTGATGAGAGGGGTTATGGAACATTGTGATGTCAGGGGTCATGGAACATTGTGCTGATAAGGGGATGTAGCATTGTGATGACAGGGGTCATGGAACATTGTGATAACAGGGGTGAGGGAGGATTGTGATGACTAGTGATGGAACATTGTGATATCTCATGTGAGAGAGTATTTGGATGAGAAGTGCATGGAGCATTGTGATTACAAGGTTTATGGAGCATAGCGATGACAAGGTTGTGGATCATTGTGGTGAAAAGCGCATGGCACAATTTGATGACAAGGGTCATGGAGCATTGTTCTGATAAAGGCATGGAGCATTGTGATGACAAGGGTCACGGAGCATTGTGATGAAAAGTTCATGGAGCACTGTGGTTACAAAGGTCACAGAGCCTTGTGAAGACGTGGGCATGGATTGTTGTGATGACACACGTTATGAAGCATTGTGATGACTGTAGTCATGGAGCATTGTGATGACAGGGGTCATGGAGCATTGTGATGACAATTGCATGGAGCATTGTGATGCCAAGTGTCATGGAGGATTCTGATGACAAAGGTAATGGAGCATTGTGGTGACAATGGTTTGGAGCATTGTGATGACAAGGATCAGGGAGCATTGTGCTGACAAGTGCATGGAGCTTTGTGATGACAAGGGTCATGGAGCATTGGGCTGAAAAGGTGCATGGGGTATTGTGATGACAGGGGTCATGGAGCCTTGTGATGACAAGGGAATGGAGCATGTTGATGACAAGGTCTTGGAGCATTGTGTTGAGATGACAATGGAGACTTGGGATGACAAGTCTAATGGAGCATTCTGATTAAAAGGGGCATGGAGCATTGTGATTACGGGGGTCTTGAAGCATTGTGATGACAAGGGCATGGAGCATTGTGAGGCGAAGGCCATGGAACATTGTGATGACATGCGTCATGGAGCTTTGTGATGACAAGGGCATGGAGTATTGTGATTACATGGGTCTTGGAGCATTGTGCTGACAAGGGTCCTGGAGCCTTGTGATGACAAGGCCGTGGAACATTGTGATGGCAGGGGTCATGGAGCTTGTTATGACAGAGGTAATGGAGCATTGTGATGAGAAGTGCATTGAGCATTGGTCTGAAATATTTCATGGATTATTGTGATAAGAGTGGGCGTGGCGCATTGTGATGACAAGGGCACGGTACACTGTGATACATGGGTCATGGAGGATTGTAATGACAAGGGCATGGAGCATTGTGAAGAGAAGGGCATTGAGCATTGTGATGACAAGTGCCATGGAGCTTTGTGATGACAAGGGCATGGAGCAATGTGATGAGAGGGTTCATGGAGCATTGTGATGACAATGACATGGAGCATTGTGATGCCAAGGGTCATGGAGCTTTATGATGACAAAGGTCATGGAGCATTTTGATGACAAGGGTGTGGTGCATTGTGATGAGAACGGCAGGGAGCATTGTGATGACCAGGTAATGCAGTATTGTAAAGAGAGGTGTCAGGGAGCATTGTGATGACATATGTAATGGCCCATTGTGATGACAATGGCATGGAGCATTGTGATGCAAACTTCCATTAAGGATTCTGATCACAATGGTAATGGAGCATTGTGATGACAATGGCTTGGAGCATTGTGATGACAAGGGTCAGGGAGCATTGTGCTGACAAGTGCATGGAGAATTGTGATGACAAGGGTCATGGAGCATTCTGATGACAAGCTTGTGGAGTATTTTGATGACAATGGCATGGAGCATTGGGATGAAAAGGGCATGGGGCTTTGTGATGAAAAAGGCATGGAGAATTTTCGTGACAGGATTCAAGGAGCATTCTGACGACAAGTGTCAGGGAGCATTGTGATGACAAGTGTATTGAGAATTGTGATGACAAAGGTCATGGAGCATTGTGATGAAAAGGGCATGGATTATTGTGATGACAGGCATCATGGAGTGTTGTGAGGACAAGTGTTATGGAACATTGTGATCACAAGGGTTTGGAGCATTGTGATGACAGAGGTCATGGATCATTTTGATTTCAAGGAGCATGGAGCATTGTGATGACAAGGGCATGAATCAATGTGACCCAAAGTTCATGGAGGATTGTGAGGACAATGCAAATGGAGTATTGTGATGACAAGTGCATAGAGCATTGTAATGACAAGGTCATGTACATTTTGCTGACAAAGGCATGGAGCATTGTGATGACAGGTGTCATCGAGCACTGTGATGACAAGCGTCATGGAGCATTGTGAATACATGGGTCATGGAACATTGGGATAACATGGGCATGGATCATTGTGATGACAAGGGTCATGGAGCATAGGGCTGAAAATGTTCATGGAGTATTGTGATGACAGGGGTCATGGAGCATTGTTATTACAGCGGTCTTGGAGAATTGTGATGACAAGAGTCCCGGATCATTGTGTTGTCAGGTGTGATGGAGTGTGTTGATGACACTGCTCTTGGAGCATTGTGATGATATTGGTCATGGAGCATTGTGATGAGAATGTCATGGAGAATTGGGCTGAAAATTTTCATGGAGTATTGTGATGACAGGGGTCATGGAGCATTGTGATGACAAGGGAATGGAGCATGGTGATGACAAGATCCTGGCGCATTTTTATGAGATGAACATGGAGACTTGTGATGACAAGTCTCATGGAGCATTCTGATGAAAAGGGGCATGGAGCATTGTGATTACTTGGGTCTTGGAGCATTGTGATGACAAGGGCATGGAGCATTTTGAGGAGAAGGCCATGGAATATTCTGATGACATGCGTCATGGAACTTTGTTATGACTATGGCATGGAGCATTGTGATTACAGGTGTCTTGGAGCATTGTGCTGAAAAGGGTCCTGGAGCCTTGTGATGACAAGGCCGTGGAACATTGTGATGGCAGTGGTCATGGAGCTTGTTATGACAGAGGTAATGGAGCATTGTGATGAGAAGTGCATTGAGCATTGGTCTGAAATGTTTCATGGATTATTGTGATGAGAGTGGGCATGGCGAATTGTGATGACAAGGGCACGGTACACTGTGATACATGGGTCATGGAGGATTGTAATGACAAGAGCATGGAGCATTGTGATGAGAAGGGCATCGAGCATTGTGATGACAAGTGCCATGGAGCTTTGTGATGACAAGGGCATGGAGCAATGTGATGAGAGGGTTCATGGAGCATTGTGATGACAATGACATGGAGCATTGTGATGCCAAGGGTCATGGAGCTTTGTGATGACAAAGGTCATGGAGCATTTTGATGACAAGGGTGTGGTGCATTGTGATGAGAAAGGCAGGGAGCATTGTGATGACCAGGTAATGCAGTATTGTAAAGAGAGGTGTCAGGGATCATTGTGATAATATATGTAATGGCCCATTGTGATGACAATGGCATGGAGCATTGTGATGTAAACTTCCATTGAGGATTTTGATCACAAAGGTAATGGAGCATTGTGATGACAATGGCTTGGAGCATTGTGATGACAAGTGTCAGGGAGCATTGTGCTGACAAGTGCATGGAGAATTGTGATGACAAGGGTCATGGAGCATTCTGATGACAAGCTTGTGGAGTATTTTGATGACAATGGCATGGAGCATTGGGATGAAAAGGGCATGGGGCTTTGTGATGAAAAAGGCATGGAGCCTTTTCGTGACAGGTTTCAAGGAGCATTCTGACGACAAGTGTCAGGGAGCATTGTGATGACAAGTGTATTGAGAATTGTGATGACAAAGGTCATGGAGCATTGTGATGAAAAGGGCATGGATCATTGTGATGACAAGGGTCATGGAGAACTGGGCTGAAAATGTTCATGGAGAGTTGTGATGACAGGTGTCATGGAGCATTGTGACGATAAGGGAATGGAGCATTGTGATGACAAGAATCCCGGATCATTGTTTTGTCGGGTGTCATGGAGTGTTGTGATGACTTTGGTCATGGAGCATTGTGATGATATTGGCAATGGAGCATTGTGATGAGAAGGTCGTGGAGCACTGGGCTGAAAATGTTCATGGATTACTGTGATGACAGGGATCATGAAGAATTGTGATGACAAGGGAATGGATCATTGTGATGAAAAGGTCCTGGAACATTGTGATGAGAAGACCATGGAGACTTGTGATGGCAAGTCTCATGGAGCATTCTGAAGAAAAGGGGCATGGAGCATTGTGCTTACAGGGGTCAAGGAGCATTGTGATGACTAGGGCATAGAGCATTGTGATGAGAAGGCCATGGAGCATTCTGATGACATGCGTCATGGAGTTTTGTGATGACAAGTGCATGGAGCATTGTGATTACAGGGACCTTGGAGGATTATTATGAAATGGTCATGGATCATTGTGATGAAAAAGGCATGGAGCCTTGTCATGACAGGGTTCAAGGAGCATACTGACGACAAGTGTCAGGGAGCATTGTGATGACAAATGTATTGAGAATTGTGATGACAAGATATTGGAGCATTGTGATGAGAAGACCATGGATAATTGTGATGATGAGCGTCATGGGGTGTTGTGATGATATGTGTTATGCAACATTGTGATCACAAGGGTTTGGAGCATTATGATGACAGAGGTCATGCAGAATATTGATTTCATTGTGATGACAACAGCGTGAAGCATTATGATGATGGGTATGGTGCATTGTGATGACAGGGTTCATGGAGCACTAAGATGAAAAGGGGCATGGAGCATTGTGATTACAAGGGTCTTGGAGCATTGTGATGACAGATTTCATGGAGCATTGAGATGAAAAGGGGCATGGAGCATTGTGGTTACAAAGGTCACAGAGCCTTGTGATGACGCGGGCATGGACCAGTGTGATGAAAAACGTTATGAAGCATTGTGATAACTGGAGTCACGGAGCATTGTGATGACAGGGGTCATGGAGCATTGTGATGACAAGGGCATGGAGCATTGTGATGACAGTGGCATGGAGCATTGGTCTGACAATTTTCAAAGATTATTGTGATGAGAGTGGGCATGGTGCATTGTGATGAGAAGGTCTTGGAGAATTGGGCTGAAAATGTTCATGGCTTATTGTGATGAAAGTGGTCATGGAGCATTGTGATGACAAGGGCATGGCGCATTGTGATGAGAATGCCAGGAAACATTCTGATGACATGCCTCATGGAGCTTTTTGATGACAAGGCCAAGAAGCATTGTGATTACAGGGATCTTGGAGCATTGTGATGAAAAGGGCATGGATTATTGTGATGAAAAATGCATGGAGCCTTGTCATGACAGGGTTCAAGGAGAATACTGACGACAAGTGTCAGGGAGCATTGTGATGACAAGTGTATTGAGCATCGTGATGACAAAGATCATGGAGCATTGTGATGAGAAGACCATGGATAATTGTGATGATGAGCCTCATGTGGTGCTGTGATGATAAGTTTTATGGAACATTGTGATCACAAGGGTTTGGAGCATTATGATGTCAGAGGTCATGGAGAATACTGATTTCATTGTGATGACAATAAATGAATTATTATGATGATGGGCATCATGCACTGTGATGACAGGGTTCATGGAGCATTGAGATGAAAAGGGGCATGGAGCATTGTGTTTACAAGGGTCTTGGAGCATTGTGATGACAAGTGCATGGAGCATTGTGATGAGAAGGCCATGGAACATTCTGATGACATGCGTCATGGAGTTTTGTGATGAGAAGGGCATGGAGCATTGTGATTACAGTGGTTTTCAGCATTGTGATGACAAGAGTCATGGAACATTGTGAAGACTAGGCCGTGGAACATTGTGATGGCAGGGTTCATGGTGCATTTTTATGACGGAGGTAATGGAGCATTGTGATGAGAAGGGCATGGAACATTCGTCTGAAATATTTCATGGATTTTTGTGATGAGAGTGGGCATGGAGCATTGTGATGACAAGGGTACGGAACACTATGATACATTCGTCATGCAGGATTGTAATGACAAAGGCATGGAGCATTGTGATGAGAACGGCATCGAGCACTGTGATGACAATTGTCATGGAGCTTCGTGATGACAAGGGCATTGAGCAATGTTATGAGAGGCTTCATGTAGCATTGTGATGACAATGACATTTAGCATTGTGATGCCAGGGGTCATGGAGCTTTCTGCTGACCAGTCATGGAGCATTTTGATGACAAGGACATGGTGCATTGTGATGAGAAGACCATGGATAATTGTGCTGAACAGCGTCATGGGGCATTGTGATGACAAGTGTTATGGAACATTATGGTCACAAGGGTTTGGAGCATTGTGTTGACAGAGGTCATGGAGCATTTTGATTTCATTGTGATGACAATAGCCTGAAGTATTATGATGATGGGCATGGTGCATTGTGATGACAGCGTTCATGGGGCATTGAGATGAAAAGTGGCATGGAGCATTAGTCTGACAAGTTTCATGGATTATTGTGATAAGAGTGGGCATGGCACATTGTGATGACAAGGGCATGGAGCACTGTGATAACAAGGTCATGGATTATTGTGAAGTAAGTTGTCAGGGAGCATTGTGATGAAATATGTCATGTTCCAGTTTGATGACAATATCATGGATCATTGTGATGCCAGGTGTCATGGAGGATTGTTGTGACAAAGTAAAGGAGCATTGTGATGACAAGGGCATGGAGCATTGTTATATCAAGGGACATTGATAACTTTAATGTCCAGGTCGTGAAACATTGTGATGAAAATCGCATGGAGCTTCCTATGACAGGGGTCATGGAGCAATGCTGTGACAAGTGAATGGAGTATTGTGATGACAAGAGCATATAACATTGTTATGTGAAATGCCAAGGAGCATTGTAATGACAAGGACATGAAGAATTTTGAGGACAAGGGACATTGAGCTTTGAGATGACAAGGCATGGAGCATGGTGATGGCAAAACCGTGGATCATTGTGATGAGAAGACCTTGGGTAATTGTGATGTCGAGCATCATGGAGCACTGTAATGACAAGGGGCATGAAGCATTGTGATGACAGGTTTCATGGAGCATTGTGATGACAGGGGTCATGGAGCATTGTGATGACAAGTGCATGGAGCATTGTGATGACAAGTGCATGGAGCATTGCAAGGTCAAGTGCATGGAGAATTGTGATGACAGGGGTCATGGAGCATTGTGATGACAAGTGCTTGGAGCATTGTGATGACAAGTGCATGGAGCATTGCAAGGTCAAGTGCATGGAGAATTGTGATGACAAGAGCATGTAACATTGTGATGAGAAGTGTCCTGTAGCATTGTGATGTCAAGGACGTGGAGAATTGTGATGAAAAGGGACATGGAGCTTTGTGATAACCAGGGCATGGAGCATGGTGATGACAGGCGTCATGGAGCATTATTATGACAAGAGCCATAGTACATTCTGACATAAGATATCACTTATGAAGGGAATGTAAACATGGCTACATATGAACTGAATTAGGGAAGAGAACAGAGTTTCAGATTTAGAAAACACTCTAACGCTTGCTTAAGGGGAAAGAGAGGTGGGGAGATGCACAAAACAAAAGTTTGATATTAGCACAGGTAATGTTCCATAATCCAAAAACAGAAGAGACAAGCCCTACTCCTTCCTCAGTCAACGGAACTCAACATCCCTATTCCCCGCAGAGAAATATATCTGACTACTAAGAATTTTAACACCTATGTATTGATATGTCTCCATAAGGGAACGAAGTGTGTCTAGAACGACATAAACATGGCAGTGAGAATCAGCTCAAACCCACTATAAAAATGAATTTCAAAACAAAAGATAAAAACAGTAAAATTCTTACACAATACCTTCAGGGGTTCTGATGAAACCTGGAATGACCCTATCTACAATGACAGCTGGATGTGGCATAAGGCTGGTCACTTGGGACTGAGAGGATTGGTGAGATTGGGTGAAAAAATGCAGACCCTTTAAAGCAATAATGCCTGCCACCCATTCGATGGTTCCCATCTCTCCAGGTAGAAGGGAATATCACTACAGTTATAACATGTATGGGAACCTAGAGAATGGAAACCGACTTATGGTGAAAGGTTTTTAAAACTCTACTACTTTTTTCTCTCCTTGTGCTCCAGTTTGACATTCCAACTGCTTTACTATCACTCTCACAACTTGGAGAGTCAGCCCCTATAACCTCATGGTTCACACAGTTGGCAAATTCTGCAGATGATATAAGGGAAGAGAGAGAACCAAAGAGAGAGTAGCTGTAGGCATTTGGATGGCCACATGTCACTCTAATTTCCCGTCACGAAGAGGAATTAACCAAAGTCTCAGCCTGCCCCCCCAGAACCAGTATAGTTCCAGAAGCAAAATTGTGGATCTGCGGTCAGCTAACAAAAACGCAAGTTGAAAAATGGAGCTCAGGGCCACAGCAATTCACTAACCTGCAGAGTTATAAAGGACTACTCTCTTCCAAAAATCTGTTGACGGAAAGCCACGAGACGGAAGTGAAAATGAGGCAGAATGGCATGAAACACATTTCAAGAGGTACATTGGAATGGCCTTTAAACACAGGAAAAGCATCACAACTTCAAAAATTATGGAAATGGCCATAAAGGGCATATGGGATTTCACGTGAATATATTCAGGAGAAAACGCATATGCCCTTTTCAGACAAGCAAGCAAGCGGGCAATGCAAATCTGCACTACAATGAAGTATCACTTCCCACCGGTCAAACAGGACATCCGCAAAATGTGTAAAAACCAGAAAGGCAAGACAGGCCCTGGAAAACAGGGAGCCTTGTTATGCTGATGGGCGGGATGTAAATTGCTAACTGCCTCAATGGAGGAGTGCATTGTGTTCCCTAAAACAAGTAAACAACAGAGCTACAGAGCCAAGGCCACTTCCAGTCTAGGGAATATACCTTGGGAAAACTGAAAATCAATAAGAAAGAGCCACCTCCAAATTTAGGACTGCACTGACTACAAGAACCTCAACTTGGGTACACCTTAAATATCCCAGGAAATATAAAAATGGTTCAAAACATTGTGGTACTTACGTACGATGGAATATCCCTCAGCCGTGAAATCAATGTCATAAGACCAGTAGCAGCAAAGTGAGTGGATTCAGGTACGATGATTCTAAGTGAAATAAGTCACACAGAAAAAGAAACTTATCATAAGATATCACTTATGAAGATCCTGTAAACATGGCTACACGTGAACTGAGTTAGGAAAGAGAACAGAGTCTCACTTTTAGAAAACACTCTTATGCCTGCATAAAGGGGAAGGAGAGGTGGGGTGATGCATAAAACCAGAGTTTGATATAAGCACAGGGACCGTTCCAAAAACCAACTTTGGAATAGACAAGACCTACACCTTCCTCAGTGAAAGAGACTCAAAACCCCATATTTCCCGCAGAGGAATATATCTGACTAGTAAGAATCTTAAAACCTATGTATTGATATGACTCCATAAGGGAATCAAGTGTGTCTAGAGTGGCATAAACATGGCAGCGAGAATCAGCTCAAACTCAGTATAAAAAGGAATTTCAAAAGCAAAACCAAAAAACAGGGAAATTCTTTACAATTCCTTCAGGGTGTCTGAGGAAACCTGGAAAGACCCTATTTACAATGACAGCTGGATGTGGCATAAGGCTGGACACTTGGGACTGAGAGGATTGGTGAGATTGGGTGAGCAAATGCAGACCCTTTCAAGCAATAATGCATGGCCCCCATTCCATGGGTCCCAACTCTCCAGGTTCAAGGGAATATTACTACAGCTATAACATGTACAGGAAACCTAGAGAATGGACACACTGTGAATACGAAAGGTTTCTAAAACTCAACGAATAGTCCCTCTCCTGGTGCTCCAGTTTGACTTTCCAACTGCCTTACTATCAATCTCCCAACTTGGAGAGACAGGCCCTTTAACCTCCTGGTTTGCACAGGTTCCCAATTTGGCAGAGGATGGAAGGGACGAGGGAGAACCCATGAGAGAGTAGCTGTTAGGCATTTGGACGGGCACATGTCACTCTAATTTCCCGGAAGGAAGAAGAATTAACCAAAGTCTCAGCCACCCACCAGGAACCAGTATAGGACATGATCCAAAATTTTGGACTTGCGTTCAGCTCCCAAAAAACGAGTTGAGAAATGGAGCTCAGGGGCACAGCAATTCACAAACTGGCAGAGTGATAAAGGACAACTATCGTCCAAAAATCTGTTGAGGGAAGTCAACGAGGCGGACTTGAAAGTGAGGCAAAATAGCAGGAAACAGATTTCAAGAGGTACCTTGGAATCGCCTGTAAAGCACAGGAAGAGGGGCACAACTTGGACAATGATGCACTTGGCCAAAAAGGGCGTATGCGTTTTCTCCTGAATATATTCAGGAGAAAACGCATACGCCCTTTTTGGCCAAGCAAGCAAGCAGGCAATGCAAATCTGCACTACAAAGAAGTATCACTTCCCACCGGTCAAAAGGGACATCCACAAAATGTGTAAAAACCAGAAAGGCAAGACAGGCCCTGGAGAACAGGGAGCCTTGTTATGCTGATGGGCGGGATGTAAATTGCCAACTGCCTCACTGGAGGAGTGCATTGTGTTCCCTAAAACAAGTAAACAACAGAGCTACAGAGCCAAGGCCACTTCCAGTCTAGGGAATATACCTTTGGAAAACTGAAAATCAATAAGAAAGAGCCACCTCCAAATTTAGGGCTGCACTGACTACAAGAACCTCAACTTGGGTACACCTTAAATATCCCAGGAAATATAAAAATGGTTCAAAACATTGTGGTACTTACGTATGATGGAATATTCCTCAGCCATGACATCAGTGTCATAAGACCAGTAGCAGCAAAGTGAGTGGATTCAGGTACGATGATTCTAAGTGAAATAAGTCACACAGAAAAAGAAACTTATCATAAGATATCACTTATGAAGATCCTGTAAACATGGCTACACGTGAACTGAGTTAGGAAAGAGAACAGAGTCTCACATTTAGAAAACACACTTATGCCTGCATTAAGGGGATGGAGAGGTGGGGTGATGCATAAAACCAAAGTTTGATATAAGCAGAGGGACCGTTTCAAAAACCAACTTTGGAATAGACAAGACCTACACCTTCCTCAGTGAAAGAGACTCAAAACCCCATATTTCCCGCAGAAGAATATATCTGACTAGTAAGAATCTTAAAACCTATGTATTGATATGACTCCTTAAGGGAATCAAGTGTGTCTAGAGTGGCATAAACATGGCAGCGAGAATCAGCTCAAACTCACTATAAAAAGGAATTTCAAAAGCAAAACCAAAAAACAGGGAAATTCTTTACAATTCCTTCAGGGTGTCTGAGGAAACCTGGAAAGACCCTATCTACAATGACAGCTGGATGTGGCATAAGGCTGGACACTTGGGACTGAGAGGATTGGTGAGATTGGGTGAGCAAATGCAGACCCTTTCAAGCAATAATGCATGGCCCCCATTCCATGGGTCCCAACTCTCCAGGTTCAAGGGAATATTACTACAGCTATAACATGTACAGGAAACCTAGAGAATGGACACACTGTGAATACGAAAGGTTTCTAAAACTCAACGAATAGTCCCTCTCCTGGTGCTCCAGTTTGACTTTCCAACTGCCTTACTATCAATCTCCCAACTTGGAGAGACAGGCCCTTTAACCTCCTGGTTTGCACAGGTTCCCAATTTGGCAGAGGATGGAAGGGACGAGGGAGAACCCATGAGAGAGTAGCTGTTAGGCATATGGACGGGCACATGTCACGCTAATTTCCCGGCAGGAAGAAGAATTAACCAAAGTCTCAGCCACCCACCGGGAACCAGTATAGGACATGATCCAAAATTTTGGACTGGCGTTCAGCTCACAAAAAACGAGTTGAGAAATGGAGCTCAGGGGCACAGAAATTCACAAACTGGCAGGGTGATAAAGGAGAACTATCGTCCAAAAATCTGTTGAGGGAAGTCAACGAGGCGGACTTGAAAGCGAAGCAAAATAGCAGGAAACAGATTTCAAGAGGTACCTTGGAATCGCCTGTAAAGCACAGGAAGAGGGGCACAACTTGGACAATGATGCACTTGGCCAAAAAGGGCATATGCGTTTTCTCCTGAATATATTCAGGAGAAAACGCATACGCCCTTTTTGGCCAAGCAAGCAAGCGGGGAATGCAAATCTGCACTACAAAGAAGTATCACTTCCCACCGGTCAAAAGGGACATCCACAAAATGTGTAAAAACCAGAAAGGCAAGACAGGCCCTGGAGAACAGGGAGCCTTGTTATGCTGATGGGCGGGATGTAAATTGCCAACTGCCTCACTGGAGGAGTGCATTGTGTTCCCTAAAACAAGTAAACAACAGAGCTACAGAGCCAAGGCCACTTCCAGTCTAGGGAATATAACTTGGGAAAACTGAAAATCAATAAGAAAGAGCCACCTCCGAATTCAGGGCTGCACTGACTACAAGAACCTCAACTTGGGTACACCTTAAATATCCCAGGAAATATAAAAATGGTTCAAAACATTGTGGTACTTACGTACGATGGAATATTCCTCTGCCATGAAATCAATGTCATAAGACCAGTAGCAGCAAAGTGAGTGGATTCAGGTACGATGATTCTAAGTGAAATAAGTCACACAGAAAAAGAAACTTATCATAAGATATCACTTATGAAGATCCTGTAAACATGGCTTCACGTGAACTGAGTTAGGAAAGAGAACAGAGTCTCACATTTAGAAAACACTCTTATGCCTGCCTAAAGGGGATGGAGAGGTGGGGTGATGCATAAAACCAGAGTTTGATATAAGCACAGGGACCGTTACAAAAACCAACTTTGGAATAGACAAGACCTACACCTTCCTCAGTGAAAGAGACTCAAAACCCCATATTTCCCGCAGAGGAATATATCTGACTAGTAAGAATCTTAAAACCTATGTATTGATATGACTCCATAAGGGAATCAAGTGTGTCTAGAGTGGCATAAACATGGCAGCGAGAATCAGCTCAAACTCAGTATAAAAAGGAATTTCAAAAGCAAAACCAAAAAACAGGGAAATTCTTTACAATTCCTTCAGGGTGTCTGAGGAAACCTGGAAAGACCCTATTTACAATGACAGCTGGATGTGGCATAAGGCTGGACACTTGGGACTGAGAGGATTGGTGAGATTGGGTGAGCAAATGCAGACCCTTTCAAGCAATAATGCATGGCCCCCATTCCATGGGTCCCAACTCTCCAGGTTCAAGGGAATATTACTACAGCTATAACATGTACAGGAAACCTAGAGAATGGACACACTGTGAATACGAAAGGTTTCTAAAACTCAACGAATAGTCCCTCTCCTGGTGCTCCAGTTTGACTTTCCAACTGCCTTACTATCAATCTCCCAACTTGGAGAGACAGGCCCTTTAACCTCCTGGTTTGCACAGGTTCCCAATTTGGCAGAGGATGGAAGGGACGAGGGAGAACCCATGAGAGAGTAGCTGTTAGGCATTTGGACGGGCACATGTCACTCTAATTTCCCGGAAGGAAGAAGAATTAACCAAAGTCTCAGCCACCCACCAGGAACCAGTATAGGACATGATCCAAAATTTTGGACTTGCGTTCAGCTCCCAAAAAACGAGTTGAGAAATGGAGCTCAGGGGCACAGCAATTCACAAACTGGCAGAGTGATAAAGGACAACTATCGTCCAAAAATCTGTTGAGGGAAGTCAACGAGGCGGACTTGAAAGTGAGGCAAAATAGCAGGAAACAGATTTCAAGAGGTACCTTGGAATCGCCTGTAAAGCACAGGAAGAGGGGCACAACTTGGACAATGATGCACTTGGCCAAAAAGGGCGTATGCGTTTTCTCCTGAATATATTCAGGAGAAAACGCATACGCCCTTTTTGGCCAAGCAAGCAAGCAGGCAATGCAAATCTGCACTACAAAGAAGTATCACTTCCCACTGGTCAAAAGGGACATCCACAAAATGTGTAAAAACCAGAAAGGCAAGACAGGCCCTGGAGAACAGGGAGCCTTGTTTTGCTGATGGGCGGGATGTAAATTGCCAACTGCCTCACTGGAGGAGTGCATTGTGTTCCCTAAAACAAGTAAACAACAGAGCTACAGAGCCAAGGCCACTTCCAGTCTAGGGAATATACCTTTGGAAAACTGAAAATCAATAAGAAAGAGCCACCTCCAAATTTAGGGCTGCACTGACTACAAGAACCTCAACTTGGGTACACCTTAAATATCCCAGGAAATATAAAAATGGTTCAAAACATTGTGGTACTTACGTACGATGGAATATCCCTCAGCCATGAAATCAATGTCATAAGACCAGTAGCAGCAAAGTGAGTGGATTCAGGTATGATGATTCTAAGTGAAATAAGTCACACAGAAAAAGAAACTTATCATAAGATATCACTTATGTAGATCCTGTAAACATGGCTACACGTGAACTGAGTTAGGAAAGAGAACAGAGTCTCACATTTAGAAAACACTCTTATGCCTGCATTAAGGGGATGGAGAGGTGGGGTGATGCATAAAACCAGAGTTTGATATAAGCAGAGGGACCGTTTCAAAAACCAACTTTGGAATAGACAAGACCTACACCTTCCTCAGTGAAAGAGACTCAAAACCCCATATTTCCCGCAGAAGAATATATCTGACTAGTAAGAATCTTAAAACCTATGTATTGATATGACTCCTTAAGGGAATCAAGTGTGTCTAGAGTGGCATAAACATGGCAGCGAGAATCAGCTCAAACTCACTATAAAAAGGAATTTCAAAAGCAAAACCAAAAAACAGGGAAATTCTTTACAATTCCTTCAGGGTGTCTGAGGAAACCTGGAAAGACCCTATCTACAATGACAGCTGGATGTGGCATAAGGCTGGACACTTGGGACTGAGAGGATTGGTGAGATTGGGTGAGCAAATGCAGACCCTTTCAAGCAATAATGCATGGCCCCCATTCCATGGGTCCCAACTCTCCAGGTTGAAGGGAATATTACTACAGCTATAACATGTACAGGAAACCTAGAGAATGTACACACTGTGAATACGAAAGGTTTCTAAAACTCAACGAATAGTCCCTCTCCTGGTGCTCCAGTTTGACTTTCCAACTGCCTTACTATCAATCTCCCAACTTGGAGAGACAGGCCCTTTAACCTCCTGGTTTGCACAGGTTCCCAATTTGGCAGAGGATGGAAGGGACGAGGGAGAACCCATGAGAGAGTAGCTGTTAGGCATTTGGACGGGCACATGTCACTCTAATTTCCCGGCAGGAAGAAGAATTAACCAAAGTCTCAGCCACCCACCGGGAACCAGTATAGGACATGATCCAAAATTTTGGACTTGCGTTCAGCTCACAAAAAACGAGTTGAGAAATGAAGCTCAGGGGCACAGCAATTCACAAACTGGCAGAGTGATAAAGGACAACTATCGTCCAAAAATCTGTTGAGGGAAGTCAACGAGGCGGACTTGAAAGCGAGGCAAAATAGCAGGAAACAGATTTCAAGAGGTACCTTGGAATCGCCTGTAAAGCACAGGAAGAGGGGCACAACTTGGACAATGATGCACTTGGCCAAAAAGGGCGTATGCGTTTTCTCCTGAATATATTCAGGAGAAAACGCATACGCCCTTTTTGGCCAAGCAAGCAAGCAGGCAATGCAAATCTGCACTACAAAGAAGTATCACTTCCCACCGGTCAAAAGGGACATCCACAAAATATGTGAAAACCAGAAAGGCAAGACAGGCCCTGGAGAACAGGGAGCCTTGTTATGCTGATGGGCGGGATGTAAATTGCCAACTGCCTCACTGGAGGAGTGCATTGTGTTCCCTAAAACAAGTAAACAACAGAGCTACAGAGCCAAGGCCACTTCCAGTCTAGGGAATATACCTTGGGAAAACTGAAAATCAATAAGAAAGAGCCACCTCCAAATTTAGGGCTGCACTGACTACAAGAACCTCAACTTGGGTACACCTTAAATATCCCAGGAAATATAAAAATGTTTCAAAACATTGTGGTACTTACGTACGATGGAATATTCCTCAGCCATGACATCAATGTCATAAGACCAGTAGCAGCAAAGTGAGTGGATTCAGGTACGATGATTCTAAGTGAAATAAGTCACACAGAAAAAGAAACTTATCATAAGATATCACTTATGTAGATCCTGTAAACATGGCTACACGTGAACTGAGTTAGGAAAGAGAACAGAGTCTCACATTTAGAAAACACTCTTATGCCTGCATTAAGGGGATGGAGAGGTGGGGTGATGCATAAAACCAGAGTTTGATATAAGCACAGGGACCGTTCCAAAAACCAACTTTGGAATAGACAAGACCTACACCTTCCTCAGTGAAAGAGACTCAAAACCCCATATTTCCCGCAGAGGAATATATCTGACTAGTAAGAATCTTAAAACCTATGTATTGATATGACTCCATAAGGCAAACAAGTGTGTCTAGAGTGGCATAAACATGGCAGCGAGAATCAGCTCAAACTCAGTATAAAAAGGAATTTCAAAAGCAAAACCAAAAAACAGGGAAATTCTTTACAATTCCTTCAGGGTGTCTGAGGAAACCTGGAAAGACCCTATCTACAATGACAGCTGGATGTGGCATAAGGCTGGACACTTGGGACTGAGAGGATTGGTGAGATTGGGTGAGCAAATGCAGACCCTTTCAAGCAATAATGCATGGCCCCCATTCCATGGGTCCCAACTCTCCATTTTGAAGGGAATATTACTACAGCTATAACATGTACAGGAAACCTAGAGAATGTACACACTGTGAATACGAAAGGTTTCTAAAACTCAACGAATAGTCGCTCTCCTGGTGCTCCAGTTTGACTTTCCAACTGCCTTACTATCAATCTCCCAACTTGGAGAGACAGGCCCTTTAACCTCCTGGTTTGCACAGGTTCCCAATTTGGCAGAGGATGGAAGGGACGAGGGAGAACCCATGAGAGAGTAGCTGTTAGGCATTTGGACGGGCACATGTCACTCTAATTTCCCGGCAGGAAGAAGAATTAACCAAAGTCTCAGCCACCCACCGGGAACCAGTATAAGACATGATCCAAAATTTTGGACTGGCGTTCAGCTCACAAAGAGCGAGTTGAGAAATGGAGCTCAGGGGCACAGCAATTCACAAACTGGTAGAGTGATAAAGGACAACTATCGTCCAAAAATCTGTTGAGGGAAGTCAACGAGGCGGACTTGAAAGTGAGGCAAAATAGCAGGAAACAGATTTCAAGAGGTACCTTGGAATCGCCTGTAAAGCACAGGAAGAGGGGCACAACTTGGACAATGATGCACTTGGCCAAAAAGGGCGTATGCGTTTTCTCCTGAATATATTCAGGAGAAAACGCATACGCCCTTTTTGGCCAAGCAAGCAAGCAGGCAATGCAAATCTGCACTACAAAGAAGTATCATTTCCCACCGGTCAAAAGGGACATCCACAAAATGTGTAAAAACCAGAAAGGCAAGACAGGCCTTGGAGAACTGGGAGCCTTGTTATGCTGATAGGCGGGATGTAAATTGCCAACTGCCTCACTGGAGGAGTGCATTGTGTTCCCTAAAACAAGTAAACAACAGAGCTACAGAGTCAAGGCCACTTCCAGTCTAGGGAATATACCTTGGGAAAACTGAAAATCAATAAGAAAGAGCCACCTCCAAATTTAGGGCTGCACTGACTACAAGAACCTCAACTTGGGTACACCTTAAATATCCCAGGAAATATAAAAATGGTTCAAAACATTGTGGTACTTACGTACGATGGAATATCCCTCAGCCATGAAATCAATGTCATAAGACCAGTAGCAGCAAAGTGAGTGGATTCAGGTACGATGATTCTAAGTGAAATAAGTCACACAGAAAAAGAAACTTATCATAAGATATCACTTATGAAGATCCTGTAAACATGGCTACACGTGAACTGAGTTAGGAAAGAGAACAGAGTCTCACATTTAGAAAACACTCTTATGCCTGCATTAAGGGGATGGAGAGGTGGGGTGATGCATAAAACCAGAGTTTGATATAAGCACAGGGACCGTTCCAAAAACCAACTTTGGAATAGACAAGACCTACACCTTCCTCAGTGAAAGAGACTCAAAACCCCATATTTCCCGCAGAGGAATATATCTGACTAGTAAGAATCTTAAAACCTATGTATTGATATGACTCCATAAGGCAAACAAGTGTGTCTAGAGTGGCATAAACATGGCAGCGAGAATCAGCTCAAACTCACTATAAAAAGGAATTTCAAAAGCAAAACCAAAAAACAGGGAAATTCTTTACAATTCCTTCAGGGTGTCTGAGGAAACCTGGAAAGACCCTATCTACAATGACAGCTGGATGTGGCATAAGGCTGGACACTTGGGACTGAGAGGATTGGTGAGATTGGGTGAGCAAATGCAGACCCTTTCAAGCAATAATGCATGGCCCCCATTCCATGGGTCCCAACTCTCCAGGTTCAAGGGAATATTACTACAGCTATAACATGTACAGGAAACCTAGAGAATGTACACACTGTGAATACGAAAGGTTTCTAAAACTCCACGAATAGTCCCTCTCCTGGTGCTCCAGTTTGACTTTCCAACTGCCTTACTATCAATCTCCCAACTTGGAGAGACAGGCACTTTAACCTCCTGGTTTGCACAGGTTCCCAATTTGGCAGAGGATGGAAGGGACGAGGGAGAACCCATGAGAGAGTAGCTGTTAGGCATTTGGACGGGCACATGTCACTCTAATTTCCCGGCAGGAAGAAGAATTAACCAAAGTCTCAGCCACCCACCGGGAACCAGTATAGGACATGATCCAAAATTTTGGACTGGCGTTCAGCTCACAAAAAAACGAGTTGAGAAATGGAGCTCAGGGGCACAGCAATTCACAAACTGGCAGAGTGATAAAGGACAACTATCGTCCAAAAATCTGTTGAGGGAAGTCAACGAGGCGGACTTGAAAGTGAGGCAAAATAGCAGGAAACAGATTTCAAGAGGTACCTTGGAATCGCCTGTAAAGCACAGGAAGAGGGGCACAACTTGGACAATGATGCACTTGGCCAAAAAGGGCGTATGCGTTTTCTCCTGAATATATTCAGGAGAAAACGCATACGCCCTTTTTGGCCAAGCAAGCAAGCAGGCAATGCAAATCTGCACTACAAAGAAGTATCATTTCCCACCGGTCAAAAGGGACATCCACAAAATGTGTAAAAACCAGAAAGGCAAGACAGGCCCTGGAGAACAGGGAGCCTTGTTATGCTGATGGGCGGGATGTAAATTGCCAACTGCCTCACTGGAGGAGTGCATTGTGTTCCCTAAAACAAGTAAACAACAGAGCTACAGAGCCAAGGCCACTTCCAGTCTAGGGAATATACCTTGGGAAAACTGAAAATCAATAAGAAAGAGCCACCTCCAAATTTAGGGCTGCACTGACTACAAGAACCTCAACTTGGGTACACCTTAAATATCCCAGGAAATATAAAAATGGTTCAAAACATTGTGGTACTTACGTACGATGGAATATCCCTCAGCCATGAAATCAATGTCATAAGACCAGTAGCAGCAAAGTGAGTGGATTCAGGTATGATGATTCTAAGTGAAATAAGTCACACAGAAAAAGAAACTTATCATAAGATATCACTTATGTAGATCCTGTAAACATGGCTACACGTGAACTGAGTTAGGAAAGAGAACAGAGTCTCACATTTAGAAAACACTCTTATGCCTGCATTAAGGGGATGGAGAGGTGGGGTGATGCATAAAACCAGAGTTTGATATAAGCACAGGGACCGTTCCAAAAACCAACTTTGGAATAGACAAGACCTACACCTTCCTCAGTGAAAGAGACTCAAAACCCCATATTTCCCGCAGAGGAATATATCTGACTAGTAAGAATCTTAAAACCTATGTATTGATATGACTCCATAAGGCAAACAAGTGTGTCTAGAGTGGCATAAACATGGCAGCGAGAATCAGCTCAAACTCACTATAAAAAGGAATTTCAAAAGCAAAACCAAAAAACAGGGAAATTCTTTACAATTCCTTCAGGGTGTCTGAGGAAACCTGGAAAGACCCTATCTACAATGACAGCTGGAAGTGGCATAAGGCTGGACACTTGGGACTGAGAGGATTGGTGAGATTGGGTGAGCAAATGCAGACCCTTTCAAGCAATAATGCATGGCCCCCATTCCATGGGTCCCAACTCTCCAGGTTGAAGGGAATATTACTACAGCTATAACATGTACAGGAAACCTAGAGAATGTACACACTGTGAATACGAAAGGTTTCTAAAACTCAACGAATAGTCCCTCTCCTGGTGCTCCAGTTTGACTTTCCAACTGCCTTACTATCAATCTCCCAACTTGGAGAGACAGGCCCTTTAACCTCCTGGTTTGCACAGGTTCCCAATTTGGCAGAGGATGGAAGGGACGAGGGAGAACCCATGAGAGAGTAGCTGTTAGGCATTTGGACGGGCACATGTCACTCTAATTTCCCGGCAGGAAGAAGAATTAACCAAAGTCTCAGCCACCCACCGGGAACCAGTATAAGACATGATCCAAAATTTTGGACTGGCGTTCAGCTCACAAAAAACGAGTTGAGAAATGGAGCTCAGGGGCACAGCAATTCACAAACTGGTAGAGTGATAAAGGACAACTATCGTCCAAAAATCTGTTGAGGGAAGTCAACGAGGCGGACTTGAAAGTGAGGCAAAATAGCAGGAAACAGATTTCAAGAGGTACCTTGGAATCGCCTGTAAAGCACAGGAAGAGGGGCACAACTTGGACATTGATGCACTTGGCCAAAAAGGGCGTATGTGTTTTCTCCTGAATATATTCAGGAGAAAACGCATACGCCCTTTTTGGCCAAGCAAGGAAGCGGGCAATGCAAATCTGCACTACAAAGAAGTATCACTTCCCACCGGTCAAAAGGGACATCCACAAATGTGTAAAAACCAGAAAGGCAAGACAGGCTCTGGAGAACATGGAGCCTTGTTATGCTGATGGGCGGGATGTAAATTGCCAACTGCCTCACTGGAGGAGTGCATTGTGTTCACTAAAACAAGTAAACAACAGAGCTACAGAGCCAAGGCCACTTCCTGTCTAGGGAATATACCTTGGGAAAACTGAAAATCAATAAGAAAGAGCCACCTCCAAATTTAGGGCTGCACTGACTACAAGAACCTCAACTTGGGTACACCTTAAATATCCCAGGAAATATAAAAATGGTTCAAAACATTGTGGTACTTACGTACGATGGAATATCCCTCAGCCATGAAATCAATGTCATAAGACCAGTAGCAGCAAAGTGAGTGGATTCAGGTACGATGATTCTAAGTGAAATAAGTCACACAGAAAAAGAAACTTATCAAAAGATATCATTTATGAAGATCCTGTAAACATGGCTACACGTGAACTGAGTTAGGAAAGAGAACAGAGTCTCACATTTAGAAAACACTCTTATGCCTGCCTAAAGGGGATGGAGAGGTGGGGTGATGCATAAAACCAGAGTTTGATATAAGCACAGGGACCGTTCCAAAAACCAACTTTGGAATAGACAAGACCTACACCTTCCTCAGTGAAAGAGACTCAAAACCCATATTTCCCGCAGAGGAATATATCTGACTAGTAAGAATCTTAAAATCTATGTATTGATATGACTCCATAAGGAGAACAAGTGTGTCTAGAGTGGCATAAACATGGCAGCGAGAATCAGCTCAAACCCACTATAAAAAGGAATTTCAAAAGCAAAACCAAAAAACAGGGAAATTCTTTACAATTCCTTCAGGGTGTCTGAGGAAACCTGGAAAGACCATATCTACAATGACAGCTGGATGTGGCATAAGGCTGGACACTTGGGACTGAGAGGATTGGTAAGATTGGGTGAGCAAATGCAGACCCTTTCAAGCAATAATGCATGGCCCCCATTCCATGGGTCCCAACTCTCCAGGTTGAAGGGAATATTACTACAGCTATAACATGTACAGGAAACCTAGAGAATGGACACACTGTGAATACGAAAGGTTTCTAAAACTCAACGAATAGTCCCTCTCCTGGTGCTCCAGTTTGACTTTCCAACTGCCTTACTATCAATCTCCCAACTTGGAGAGACAGGCACTTTAACCTCCTGGTTTGCACACGTTCCCAATTTGGCAGAGGATGGATGGGACGAGGGAGAACCCCTGAGAGAGTAGCTGTTAGGCATTTGGAAGGGCACGTGTCACTCTAATTGCCCGGCAGGATGAAGAATTAACCAAAGTCTCAGCCACCCACCAGGAACCAGTATAGGACATGATCCAAAATTTTGGACTTGCGTTCAGCTCCCAAAAAACGAGTTGAGAAATGAAGCTCAGGGGCACAGCAATTCACAAACTGGCAGAGTGATAAAGGACAACTATCGTCCAAAAATCTGTTGAGGGAAGTCAACGAGGCGGACTTGAAAGCGAGGCAAAATAGCAGGAAACAGATTTCAAGAGGTACCTTGGAATCGCCTGTAAAGCACAGGAAGAGGGGCATAACTTGGACAATGATGCACTTGACCAAAAAGGGCGTATGCGTTTTCTCCTGAATATATTCAGGAGAAAACGCATACGCCCTTTTTGGCCAAGCAAGCAAGCAGGCAATGCAAATCTGCACTACAAAGAAGTATCATTTCCCACCGGTCAAAAGGGACATCCACAAAATGTGTAAAAACCAGAAAGGCAAGACAGGCCTTGGAGAACTGGGAGCCTTGTTATGCTGATAGGCGGGATGTAAATTGCCAACTGCCTCACTGGAGGAGTGCATTGTGTTCCCGAAAACAAGTAAACAACAGAGCTACAGAGTCAAGGCCACTTCCAGTCTAGGGAATATACCTTGGGAAAACTGAAAATCAATAAGAAAGAGCCACCTCCAAATTTAGGGCTGCACTGACTACAAGAACCTCAACTTGGGTACACCTTAAATATCCCAGGAAATATAAAAATGGTTCAAAACATTGTGGTACTTACGTACGATGGAATATCCCTCAGCCATGAAATCAATGTCATAAGACCAGTAGCAGCAAAGTGAGTGGATTCAGGTACGATGATTCTAAGTGAAATAAGTCACACAGAAAAAGAAACTTATCATAAGATATCACTTATGAAGATCCTGTAAACATGGCTACACGTGAACTGAGTTAGGAAAGAGAACAGAGTCTCACATTTAGAAAACACTCTTATGCCTGCCTAAAGGGGATGGAGAGGTGGGGTGATGCATAAAACCAGAGTTTGACATAAGCACAGGGACCGTTCCAAAAACCAACTTTGGAATAGACAAGACCTACACCTTCCTCAGTGAAAGAGACTCAAAACCCCATATTTCCCGCAGAGGAATATATCTGACTAGTAAGAATCTTAAAACCTATGTATTGATATGACTCCATAAGGCAAACAAGTGTGTCTAGAGTGGCATAAACATGGCAGCGAGAATCAGCTCAAACTCACTATAAAAAGGAATTTCAAAAGCAAAACCAAAAAACAGGGAAATTCTTTACAATTCCTTCAGGGTGTCTGAGGAAACCTGGAAAGACCCTGTCTACAATGACAGCTGGATGTGGCATAAGGCTGGACACTTGGGACTGAGAGGATTGGTGAGATTGGGTGAGCAAATGCAGACCCTTTCAAGCAATAATGCATGGCCCCCATTCCATGGGTCCCAACTCTCCAGGTTGAAGGGAATATTACTACAGCTATAACATGTACAGGAAACCTAGAGAATGTACACACTGTGAATACGAAAGGTTTCTAAAACTCAACGAATAGTCCCTCTCCTGGTGCTCCAGTTTGACTTTCCAACTGCCTTACTATCAATCTCCCAACTTGGAGAGACAGGCCCTTTAACCTCCTGGTTTGCACAGGTTCCCAATTTGGCAGAGGATGGAAGGGACGAGGGAGAAGCCATGAGAGAGTAGCTGTTAGGCATTTGGATGGGCACATGTCACTCTAATTTCCCGGCAGGAAGAAGAATTAACCAAAGTCTCAGCCACCCACCCGGAACCAGTATAGGACATGATCCAAAATTTTGGAGTGGCGTTCAGCTCCCAAAAAACGAGTTGAGAAATGGAGCTCAGGGGCACAGCAATTCACAAACTGGCAGAGTGATAAAGGACAACTATCGTCCAAAAATCTGTTGAGGGAAGTCAACGAGGCGGACTTGAAAGTGAGGCAAAATAGCAGGAAACAGATTTCAAGAGGTAACTTGGAATCGCCTGTAAAGCACAGGAAGAGGGGCACAACTTGGACAATGATGCACTTGGCCAAAAAGGGCGTATGTGTTTTCTCCTGAATATATTCAGGAGTAAACGCATACGCCCTTTTTGGCCAAGCAAGCAAGCGGGCAATGCAAATCTGCACTACAAAGAAGTATCACTTCCCACCGGTCAAAAGGGACATCCACAAAATGTGTAAAAACCAGAAAGGCAAGACAGGCCCTGGAGAACAGGGAGCCTTGTTATGCTGATGGGCGGGATGTAAATTGCCAACTGCCTCACTGGAGGAGTGCATTGTGTTCCCTAAAACAAGTAAACAACAGAGCTACAGAGCCAAAGCCACTTCCAGTCTAGGGAATATACATTGCGAAAACTGAAAATCAATAAGAAAGAGCCACCTCAAATTTAGGGCTGCACTGACTACAAGAACCTCAACTTGGGTACACCTTAAATATCCCAGGAAATATAAAAATGGTTCAAAACATTGTGGTACTTACGTACGATGGAATATTCATCAGCCATGAAATCAATGTCATAAGACCAGTAGCAGCAAAGTGAGTGGATTCAGGTACGATGATTCTAAGTGAAATAAGTCACACAGAAAAAGAAACTTATCATAAGATATCACTTATGAAGATCCTGTAAACATGGCTACACGTGAACTGAGTTAGGAAAGAGAACAGAGTCTCACATTTAGAAAACACTCTTATGCCTGCATTAAGGGGATGGAGAGGTGGGGTGATGCATAAAACCAGAGTTTGATATAAGCACAGGGACCGTTCCAAAAACCAACTTTGGAATAGACAAGACCTACACCTTCCTCAGTGAAAGAGACTCAAAACCCCATATTTCCCGCAGAGGAATATATCTGACTAGTAAGAATCTTAAAACCTATGTATTGATATGACTCCATAAGGCAAACAAGTGTGTCTAGAGTGGCATAAACATGGCAGCGAGAATCAGCTCAAACTCACTATAAAAAGGAATTTCAAAAGCAAAACCAAAAAACAGGGAAATTCTTTACAATTCCTTCAGGGTGTCTGAGGAAACCTGGAAAGACCCTATCTACAATGACAGCTGGATGTGGCATAAGGCTGGACACTTGGGACTGAGAGGATTGGTGAGATTGGGTGAGCAAATGCAGACCCTTTCAAGCAATAATGCATGGCCCCCATTCCATGGGTCCCAACTCTCCAGGTTCAAGGGAATATTACTACAGCTATAACATGTACAGGAAACCTAGAGAATGTACACACTGTGAATACGAAAGGTTTCTAAAACTCAACGAATAGTCCCTCTCCTGGTGCTCCAGTTTGACTTTCCAACAGCCTTACTATCAATCTCCCAACTTGGAGAGACAGGCCCTTTAACCTCCTGGTTTGCACAGGTTCCCAATTTGGCAGAGGATGGAAGGGACGAGGGAGAACCCATGAGAGAGTAGCTGTTAGGCATTTGGACGGGCACATGTCACTCTAATTTCCCGGCAGGAAGAACAATTAACCAAAGTCCCAGCCACCCACCGGGAACCAGTATAGGACATGATCCAAAATTTTGGACTGGCGTTCAGCTCACAAAAAAACGAGTTGAGAAATGGAGCTCAGGGGCACAGCAATTCACAAACTGTCAGAGTGATAAAGGGCAACTATCGTCCAAAAATCTTTTGAGGGAAGTCAACGAGGCGGACTTGAAAGTGAGGCAAAATAGCAGGAAACAGATTTCAAGAGGTACCTTGGAATCGCCTGTAAAGCACAGGAAGAGGGGCACAACTTGGACAATGATGCACTTGGCCAAAAAGAGCATATGTGCTTTCTCCTGAATATATTCACGAGAAAACGCATACGCCCTTTTTGGCCAAGCAAGCAAGCGGGCAATGCAAATCTGCACTACAAAGAAGTATCACTTCCCTCCAGTCAAAAGGGACATCCAGAAAATGTGTAAAAACCAGAAAGGCAAGACAGGCCCTGGAGAACAGGAAGCCTTGTTATGCTGATGGGCGGGATGTAAATTGCCAACTGCCTCACTGGAGGAGTGCATTGTGTTCCCTAAAACAAGTAAACAACAGAGCTACAGAGCCAAGGCCACTTCCAGTCTAGGGAATATACCTTGGGAAAACTGAAAATCAATAAGAAAGAGCCACCTCCAAATTTAGGGCTGCACTGACTACAAGAACCTCAACTTGGGTACACCTTAAATATCCCAGGAAATATAAAAATGGTTCAAAACATTGTGGTACTTACGTACGATGGAATATTCCTCTGCCATGAAATCAATGTCATAAGACCAGTAGCAGCAAAGTGAGTGGATTCTGGTACGATGATTCTAAGTGAAATAAGTCACACAGAAAAAGAAACTTATCATAAGATATCACTTATGAAGATCCTGTAAACATGGCTACACGTGAACTGAGTTAGGAAAGAGAATAGAGTCTCACATTTAGAAAACACTCTTATGCCTGCCTAAAGGGGATGGAGAGGTGGGGTGATGCATAAAACCAGAGTTTGATATAAGCACAGGGACCGTTCGAAAAACCAACTTTGGAATAGACAAGACCTACACCTTCCTCAGTGAAAGAGACTCAAAACCCCATATTTCCTGCAGAGTAATATACCTGACTAGTAAGAATCTTAAAACCTATGTATTGATATGACTCCATAAGGGAATCAAGTGTGTCTAGAGTGGCATAAACATGGCAGCGAGAATCAGCTCAAACTCAGTATAAAAAGGAATTTCAAAAGCAAAACCAAAAAACAGGGAAATTCTTTACAATTCCTTCAGGGTGTCTGAGGAAACCTGGAAAGACCCTATCTACAATGACAGCTGGATGTGGCATAAGGCTGGACACTTGGGACTGAGAGGATTGGTGAGATTGGGTGAGCAAATGCAGACCCTTTCAAGCAATAATGCATGGCCCCCATTCCATGGGTCCCAACTCTCCAGGTTCAAGGGAATATTACTACAGCTATAACATGTACAGGAAACCTAGAGAATGGACACACTGTGAATACGAAAGGTTTCTAAAACTCAACGAATAGTCCCTCTCCTGGTGCTCCAGTTTGACTTTCCAACTGCCTTACTATCAATCTCCCAACTTGGAGAGACAGGCCCTTTAACCTCCTGGTTTGCACAGGTTCCCAATTTGGCAGAGGATGGAAGGGACGAGGGAGAACCCATGAGAGAGTAGCTGTTAGGCATTTGGACGGGCACATGTCACTCTAATTTCCCGGCAGGAAGAACAATTAACCAAAGTCCCAGCCACCCACCGGGAACCAGTATAGGACATGATCCAAAATTTTGGACTGGCGTTCAGCTCACAAAAAAACGAGTTGAGAAATGGAGCTCAGGGGCACAGCAATTCACAAACTGTCAGAGTGATAAAGGGCAACTATCGTCCAAAAATCTTTTGAGGGAAGTCAACGAGGCGGACTTGAAAGTGAGGCAAAATAGCAGGAAACAGATTTCAAGAGGTACCTTGGAATCGCCTGTAAAGCACAGGAAGAGGGGCACAACTTGGACAATGATGCACTTGGCCAAAAAGAGCATATGTGCTTTCTCCTGAATATATTCACGAGAAAACGCATACGCCCTTTTTGGCCAAGCAAGCAAGCGGGCAATGCAAATCTGCACTACAAAGAAGTATCACTTCCCTCCAGTCAAAAGGGACATCCAGAAAATGTGTAAAAACCAGAAAGGCAAGACAGGCCCTGGAGAACAGGAAGCCTTGTTATGCTGATGGGCGGGATGTAAATTGCCAACTGCCTCACTGGAGGAGTGCATTGTGTTCCCTAAAACAAGTAAACAACAGAGCTACAGAGCCAAGGCCACTTCCAGTCTAGGGAATATACCTTGGGAAAACTGAAAATCAATAAGAAAGAGCCACCTCCAAATTTAGGGCTGCACTGACTACAAGAACCTCAACTTGGGTACACCTTAAATATCCCAGGAAATATAAAAATGGTTCAAAACATTGTGGTACTTACGTACGATGGAATATTCCTCTGCCATGAAATCAATGTCATAAGACCAGTAGCAGCAAAGTGAGTGGATTCTGGTACGATGATTCTAAGTGAAATAAGTCACACAGAAAAAGAAACTTATCATAAGATATCACTTATGAAGATCCTGTAAACATGGCTACACGTGAACTGAGTTAGGAAAGAGAATAGAGTCTCACATTTAGAAAACACTCTTATGCCTGCCTAAAGGGGATGGAGAGGTGGGGTGATGCATAAAACCAGAGTTTGATATAAGCACAGGGACCGTTCGAAAAACCAACTTTGGAATAGACAAGACCTACACCTTCCTCAGTGAAAGAGACTCAAAACCCCATATTTCCTGCAGAGTAATATACCTGACTAGTAAGAATCTTAAAACCTATGTATTGATATGACTCCATAAGGGAATCAAGTGTGTCTAGAGTGGCATAAACATGGCAGCGAGAATCAGCTCAAACTCAGTATAAAAAGGAATTTCAAAAGCAAAACCAAAAAACAGGGAAATTCTTTACAATTCCTTCAGGGTGTCTGAGGAAACCTGGAAAGACCCTATCTACAATGACAGCTGGATGTGGCATAAGGCTGGACACTTGGGACTGAGAGGATTGGTGAGATTGGGTGAGCAAATGCAGACCCTTTCAAGCAATAATGCATGGCCCCCATTCCATGGGTCCCAACTCTCCAGGTTCAAGGGAATATTACTACAGCTATAACATGTACAGGAAACCTAGAGAATGGACACACTGTGAATACGAAAGGTTTCTAAAACTCAACGAATAGTCCCTCTCCTGGTGCTCCAGTTTGACTTTCCAACTGCCTTACTATCAATCTCCCAACTTGGAGAGACAGGCCCTTTAACCTCCTGGTTTGAACAGGTTCCCAATTTGGCAGAGGATGGAAGGGACGAGGGAGAACCCATGAGAGAGTAGCTGTTAGGCATTTGGACGGGCACATGTCACTCTAATTTCCCGGCAGGAAGAAGAATTAACCAAAGTCTCAGCCACCCACCGGGAACCAGTATAGGACATGATCCAAAATTTTGGACTTGCGTTCAGCTCCCAAAAAACGAGTTGAGAAATGGAGCTCAGGGGCACAGCAATTCACAAACTGGCAGAGTGATAAAGGATAACTATCGTCCAAAAATCTGTTGAGGGAAGTCAACGAGGCGGACTTGAAAGCGAGGCAAAATAGCAGGAAACAGATTTCAAGAGGTACCTTGGAATCGCCTGTAAAGCACAGGAAGAGGGGCACAACTTGGACAATGATGCACTTGGTCAAAAAGGGCGCATGCGTTTTCTCCTGAATATATTCAGGAGAAAACGCATACGCCCTTTTTGGCCAAGCAAGCAAGCAGGCAATGCAAATCTGCACTACAAAGAAGTATCACTTCCCACCGGTCAAAAGGGACATCCACAAAATGTGTAAAAACCAGAAAGGCAAGACAGGCCCTGGAGAACAGGGAGCATTGTTATGCTGATGGGCGGGATGTAAATTGCCAACTGCCTCACTGGAGGAGTGCATTGTGTTCCCTAAAACAAGTAAACAACAGAGCTACAGAACCAAGGCCACTTCCAGTCTAGGGAATATACCTTGGGAAAACTGAAAATCAATAAGAAAGAGCCACCTCCAAATTTAGGGCTGCACTGACTACAAGAACCTCAACTTGGGTACACCTTAAATATCCCAGGAAATATAAAAATGGTTCAAAACATTGTGGTACTTACGTATGATGGAATATCCCTCAGCCATGAAATCAATGTCATAAGACCAGTAGCAGCAAAGTGAGTGGATTCATGTACGATGATTCTAAGTGAAATAAGTCACACAGAAAAAGAAACTTATCATAAGATATCACTTATGAAGATCCTGTAAACATGGCTACACGTGAACTGAGTTAGGAAAGAGAACAGAGTCTCACATTTAGAAAACACTCTTATGCCTGCATAAAGGGGAAGGAGAGGTTGGGTGATGCATAAAACCAGAGTTTGATATAAGCACAGGGACCGTTTCCAAAACCAACTTTGGAATAGACAAGACCTACACCTTCCTCAGTGAAAGAGACTCAAAACCCCATATTTCCCACAGAGGAATATATCTGACTAGTAAGGATCTAAAAACCTATGTATTGATATGTCTCCATAAGGGAATCAAGTGTGTCTAGAGTGGCATAAACATGGCAGCGAGAATCAGCTCAAACCCACTATAAAAAGGAATTTCAAAAGCAAAACCAAAAAACAGGGAAATTCTTTACACTTCTTTCAGGGTGTGTGAGGAAACCTGGAAAGACCCTATCTACAATGACAGCTGGATGTGGCATAAGCCTGGACACTTGGGACTGAGAGGATTGGTGAGATTGGGTGAGCAAATGCAGACCCTTTCAAGCAATAATGCATGGCCCCCATTCCATAGGTCCCAACTCTCCAGGTTGAAGGGAATATTACAACAGCTATAACATGTACAGGAAACCTAGAGAATGTACACACTGTGAATACGAAAGGTTTCTAAAACTCAACGAATAGTCCCTCTCCTGGTGCTCCAGTTTGACTTTCCAACTGCCTTACTATCAATCTCCCAACTTGGAGAGACAGGCCCTTTAACCTCCTGGTTTGCACAGGTTCCCAATTTGGCAGAGGATGGAAGGGACGAGGGAGAACCCATGAGAGAGTAGCTGTTAGGCATTTGGACGGGCACATGTCACTCTAATTTCCCGGCAGGAAGAAGAATTAACCAAAGTCACAGCCACCCACCGGGAACCAGTATAGGACATGATCCAAAATTTTGGACTTGCGTTCAGCTCACAAAAAACGAGTTGAGAAATGGAGCTCAGGGGCACAGCAATTCACAAACTGGCAGAGTGATAAAGGACAACTATCGTCCAAAAATCTGTTGAGGGAAGTCAACGAGGCGGACTTGAAAGCGAGGCAAAATAGCAGGAAACAGATTTCAAGAGGTACCTTGGAATCGCCTGTAAAGCACAGGAAGAGGGGCACAACTTGGACAATGATGCACTTGGCCAAAAAGGGCGTATGCGTTTTCTCCTGAATATATTCAGGAGAAAACGCATACGCCCTTTTTGGCCAAGCAAGCAAGCAGGCAATGCAAATCTGCACTACAAAGAAGTATCACTTCCCACCGGTCAAAAGGGACATCCACAAAATGTGTAAAAACCAGAAAGGCAAGACAGGCCCTGGAGAACAGGGAGCCTTGTTATGCTGATGGGCGGGATGTAAATTGCCAACTGCCTCACTGGAGGAGTGCATTGTGTTCCCTAAAACAAGTAAACAACAGAGCTACAGAGCCAAGGCCACTTCCAGTCTAGGGAATATACCTTGGGAAAACTGAAAATCAATAAGAAAGAGCCACCTCCAAATTTAGGGCTGCACTGACTACAAGAACCTCAACTTGGGTACACCTTAAATATCCCAGGAAATATAAAAATGGTTCAAAACATTGTGGTACTTACGTACGATGGAATATCCCTCAGCCATGAAATCAATGTCATAAGACCAGTAGCAGCAAAGTGAGTGGATTCAGGAACGATGATTCTAAGTGAAATAAGTCACACAGAAAAAGAAACTTATCATAAGATATCACTTATGAAGATCCTGTAAACATGGCTACACGTGAACTGAGTTAGGAAAGAGAACAGAGTCTCACATTTAGAAAACACTCTTATGCCTGCCTAAAGGGGATGGAGAGGTGGGGTGATGCATAAAACCAGAGTTTGATATAAGCACAGGGACCGTTCCAAAAACCAACTTTGGAATAGACAAGACCTACACCTTCCTCAGTGAAAGAGACTCAAAACCCCATATTTCCCGCAGAGGAATATATCTGACAAGTAAGAATCTTAAAATCTATGTATTGATATGACTCCATAAGGCAAACAAGTGTGTCTAGAGTGGCATAAACATGGCAGCGAGAATCAGCTCAAACTCACTATAAAAAGGAATTTCAAAAGCAAAACCAAAAAACAGGGAAATTCTTTACAATTCCTTCAGGGTGTCTGAGGAAACCTGGAAAGACCCTATCTACAATGACAGCTGGATGTGGCATAAGGCTGGACACTTGGGACTGAGAGGATTGGAGAGATTGGTTGAGCAAATGCAGACCCTTTCAAGCAATAATGCATGGCCCCCATTCCATGGGTCCCAACTCTCCAGGTTGAAGGGAATATTACTACAGCTATAACATGTACAGGAAACCTAGAGAATGTACACACTGTGAATACGAAAGGTTTCTAAAACTCAACGAATAGTCCATCTCCTGGTGCTCCAGTTTGACTTTCCAACAGCCTTACTATCAATCTCCCAACTTGGAGAGACAGGCCCTTTAACCTCCTGGTTTGCACAGGTTCCCAATTTGGCAGAGGATGGAAGGGACGAGGGAGAACCCATGAGAGAGTAGCTGTTAGGCATTTGGACGGGCACATGTCACTCTAATTTCCCGGCAGGAAGAAGAATTAACCAAAGTCTCAGCCACCCACCGGGAACCAGTATAGGACATGATCCAAAATTTTGGACTGGCGTTCAGCTCACAAAAAAACGAGTTGAGAAATGGAGCTCAGGGGCACAGCAATTCACAAACTGGCAGAGTGATAAAGGACAACTATCGTCCAAAAATCTGTTGAGGGAAGTCAATGAGGCGGACTTGAAAGTGAGGCAAAATAGCAGGAAACACATTTCAAGAGGTACCTTGGAATCGCCTGTAAAGCACAGGAAGAGGGGCACAACTTGGACAATGATGCACTTGGCCAAAAAGGGCGTATGCGTTTTCTCCTGAATATATTCAGGAGAAAACGCATACGCCCTTTTTGGCCAAGCAAGCAAGCAGGCAATGCAAATCTGCACTACAAAGAAGTATCACTTCCCACCGGTCAAAAGGGACATCCACAAAATGTGTAAAAACCAGAAAGGCAAGACAGGCCCTGGAGAACAGGGAGCCTTGTTATGCTGATGGGCGGGATGTAAATTGCCAACTGCCTCACTGGAGGAGTGCATTGTGTTCCCTAAAACAAGTAAACAACAGAGCTACAGAGCCAAGGCCACTTCCAGTCTAGGGAATATACCTTGGGAAAACTGAAAATCAATAAGAAAGAGCCACCTCCAAATTTAGGGCTGCACTGACTACAAGAACCTCAACTTGGGTACACCTTAAATATCCCAGGAAATATAAAAATGGTTCAAAACATTGTGGTACTTACGTACGATGGAATATTCATCAGCCATGAAATCAATGTCATAAGACCAGTAGCAGCAAAGTGAGTGGATTCAGGTACGATGATTCTAAGTGAAATAAGTCACACAGAAAAAGAAACTTATCATAAGATATCACTTATGAAGATCCTGTAAACATGGCTACACGTGAACTGAGTTAGGAAAGAGAACAGAGTCTCACATTTAGAAAACACTCTTATGCCTGCATTAAGGGGATGGAGAGGTGGGGTGATGCATAAAACCAGAGTTTGATATAAGCACAGGGACCGTTCCAAAAACCAACTTTGGAATAGACAAGACCTACACCTTCCTCAGTGAAAGAGACTCAAAACCCCATATTTCCCGCAGAGGAATATATCTGACTAGTAAGAATCTTAAAACCTATGTATTGATATGACTCCATAAGGCAAACAAGTGTGTCTAGAGTGGCATAAACATGGCAGCGAGAATCAGCTCAAACTCACTATAAAAAGGAATTTCAAAAGCAAAACCAAAAAACAGGGAAATTCTTTACAATTCCTTCAGGGTGTCTGAGGAAACCTGGAAAAACCCTATCTACAATGACAGCTGGATGTGGCATAAGGCTGGACACTTGGAACTGAGAGGATTGGTGAGATTGGGTGAGCAAATGCAGACCCTTTCAAGCAATAATGCATGGCCCCCATTCCATGGGTCCCAACTCTCCAGGTTGAAGGGAATATTACTACAGCTATAACATGTACAGGAAACCTAGAGAATGTACACACTGTGAATACGAAAGGTTTCTAAAACTCAACGAATAGTCCCTCTCCTGGTGCTCCAGTTTGACTTTCCAACTGCCTTACTATCAATCTCCCAACTTGGAGAGACAGGCCCTTTAACCTCCTGGTTTGCACAGGTTCCCAAATTGGCAGAGGATGGATGGGACGAGGGAGAACCCCTGAGAGAGTAGCTGTTAGGCATTTGGACGGGCACATGTCACTCTAATTTCCCGGCAGGAAGAACAATTAACCAAAGTCTCAGCCACCCACCGGGAACCAGTATATGACATGATCCAAAATTTTGGACTGGCGTTCAGCTCCCAAAAAACGAGTTGAGAAATGGAGCTCAGGGGCACAGCAATTCACAAACTGGCAGAGTGATAAAGGACAACTATCGTCCAAAAATCTGTTGAGGGAAGTCAACGAGGCGGACTTGAAAGCGAGGCAAAATAGCAGGAAACAGATTTCAAGAGGTACCTTGGAATCGCCTGTAAAGCACAGGAAGAGGGGCACAACTTGGACAATGATGCACTTGGCCAAAAAGGGCGTATGCGTTTTCTCCTGAATATATTCAGGAGAAAACGCATACGCCCTTTTTGGCCAAGCAAGCAAGCAGGCAATGCAAATCTGCACTACAAAGAAGTATCACTTCCCTCCGGTCAAAAGGGACATCCACAAAATGTGTAAAAACCAGAAAGGCAAGACAGGCCCTGGAGAACAGGGAGCCTTGTTATGCTGATGGGCGGGATGTAAATTGCCAACTGCCTCACTGGAGGAGTGCATTGTGTTCCCTAAAACAAGTAAACAACAGAGCTACAGAGTCAAGGCCACTTCCAGTCTAGGGAATATACCTTGGGAAAACTGAAAATCAATAAGAAAGAGCCACCTCCAAATTTAGGGCTGCACTGACTACAAGAACCTCAACTTGGGTACACCTTAAATATCCCAGGAAATATAAAAATGGTTCAAAACATTGTGGTACTTACGTACGATGGAATATCCCTCAGCCATGAAATCAATGTCATAAGACCAGTAGCAGCAAAGTGAGTGGATTCAGGTACGATGATTCTAAGTGAAATAAGTCACACAGAAAAAGAAACTTATCATAAGATATCACTTATGAAGATCCTGTAAACATGGCTACACGTGAACTGAGTTAGGAATGAGAACAGAGTCTCACATTTAGAAAACACTCTTATGCCTGCATAAAGGGGATGGAGAGGTGGGGTGATGCATAAAACCAGAGTTTGATATAAGCACAGGGACCATTCCAAAAACCAACTTTGGAATAGACAAGACCTACACCTTCCTCAGTGAAAGAGACTCAAAACCCCATATTTCCCGCAGAGGAATATATCTGACTAGTAAGAATCTTAAAACCTATGTATTGATATGACTCCATAAGGAGAACAAGTGTGTCTAGAGTGGCATAAACATGGCAGCGAGAATCAGCTCAAACCCACTATAAAAAGGAATTTCAAAAGCAAAACCAAAAAACAGGGAAATTCTTTACAATTCCTTCAGGGTGTCTGAGGAAACCTGGAAAGACCCTATCTACAATGACAGCTGGATGTGGCATAAGGCTGGACACTTGGGACTGAGAGGATTGGTGAGATTGGGTGAGCAAATGCAGACCCTTTCAAGCAATAATGCATGGCCCCCATTCCATGGGTCCCAAGTCTCCAGGTTGAAGGGAATATTACTACAGCTATAACATGTACAGGAAACCTAGAGAATGGACACACTGTGAATACGAAAGGTTTCTAAAACTCAACGAATAGTCCCTCTCCTGGTGCTCCAGTTTGACTTTCCAACTGCCTTACTATCAATCTCCCAACTTGGAGAGACAGGCCCTTTAACCTCCTGGTTTGCACAGGTTCCCAATTTGGCAGAGGATGGATGGGACGAGGGAGAACCCCTGAGAGAGTAGCTGTTAGGCATTTGGAAGGGCACATGTCACTCTAATTTCCCGGCAGGAAGAAGAATTAACCAAAGTCTCAGCCACCCACCGGGAACCAGTATAGGACATGATCCAAAATTTTGGACTTGCGTTCAGCTCACAAAAAACGAGTTGAGAAATGAAGCTCAGGGGCACAGCAATTCACAAACTGGCAGAATGATAAAGGACAACTATCGTCCAAAAATCTGTTGAGGGAAGTCAACGAGGCGGACTTGAAAGCGAGGCAAAATAGCAGGAAACAGATTTCAAGAGGTACCTTGGAATCGCCTGTAAAGCACAGGAAGAGGGGCACAACTTGGACAATGATGCACTTGGCCAAAAAGGGCGTATGCGTTTTCTCCTGAATATATTCAGGAGAAAACGCATACGCCCTTTTTGGCCAAGCAAGCAAGCAGGCAATGCAAATCTGCACTACAAAGAAGTATCACTTCCCTCCGGTCAAAAGGGACATCCACAAAATGTGTAAAAACCAGAAAGGCAAGACAGGCCCTGGAGAACAGGGAGCCTTGTTATGCTGATGGGCGGGATGTAAATTGCCAACTGCCTCACTGGAGGAGTGCATTGTGTTCCCTAAAACAAGTAAACAACAGAGCTACAGAGCCAAGGCCACTTCCAGTCTAGGGAATATACCTTGGGAAAACTGAAAATCAATAAGAAAGAGCCACCTCCAAATTTAGGGCTGCACTGACTACAAGAACCTCAACTTGGGTACACCTTAAATATCCCAGGAAATATAAAAATGGTTCAAAACATTGTGGTACTTACGTACGATGGAATATTCCTCTGCATGAAATCAATGTCATAAGACCAGTAGCAGCAAAGTGAGTGGATTCAGGTACGATGATTCTAAGTGAAATAAGTCACACAGAAAAAGAAACTTATCATAAGATATCACTTATGAAGATCCTGTAAACATGGCTACACGTGAACTGAGTTAGGAAAGAGAATAGAGTCTCACATTTAGAAAACACTCTTATGCCTGCCTAAAGGGGATGGAGAGGTGGGGTGATGCATAAAACCAGAGTTTGATATAAGCACAGGGACCGTTTCCAAAACCAACTTTGGAATAGACAAGACCTACACCTTCCTCAGTGAAAGAGACTCAAAACCCCATATTTCCCACAGAGGAATATATCTGACTAGTAAGGATCTAAAAACCTATGTATTGATATGTCTCCATAAGGGAATCAAGTGTGTCTAGAGTGGCATAAACATGGCAGCGAGAATCAGCTCAAACCCACTATAAAAAGGAATTTCAAAAGCAAAACCAAAAAACAGGGAAATTCTTTACACTTCTTTCAGGGTGTGTGAGGAAACCTGGAAAGACCCTATCTACAATGACAGCTGGATGTGGCATAAGGCTGGACACTTGGGACTGAGAGGATTGGTGAGATTGGGTGAGCAAATGCAGACCCTTTCAAGCAATAATGCATGGCCCCCATTCCATAGGTCCCAACTCTCCAGGTTGAAGGGAATATTACAACAGCTATAACATGTACAGGAAACCTAGAGAATGTACACACTGTGAATACGAAAGGTTTCTAAAACTCAACGAATAGTCCCTCTCCTGGTGCTCCAGTTTGACTTTCCAACTGCCTTACTATCAATCTCCCAACTTGGAGAGACAGGCCCTTTAACCTCCTGGTTTGCACAGGTTCCCAATTTGGCAGAGGATGGAAGGGACGAGGGAGAAGCCATGAGAGAGTAGCTGTTAGGCATTTGGACGGGCACATGTCACTCTAATTTCCCGGCAGGAAGAAGAATTAACCAAAGTCTCAGCCACCCACCGGGAACCAGTATAGGACATGATCCAAAATTTTGGACTTGCGTTCAGCTCACAAAAAACGAGTTGAGAAATGGAGCTCAGGGGCACAGCAATTCACAAACAGGCAGAATGATAAAGGACAACTATCGTCCAAAAATCTGTTGAGGGAAGTCAACGAGGCGGACTTGAAAGCGAGGCAAAATAGCAGGAAACAGATTTCAAGAGGTACCTTGGAATCGCCTGTAAAGCACAGGAAGAGGGGCACAACTTGGACAATGATGCACTTGGCCAAAAAGGGCGTATGCGTTTTCTCCTGAATATATTCAGGAGAAAACGCATACGCCCTTTTTGGCCAAGCAAGCAAGCAGGCAATGCAAATCTGCACTACAAAGAAGTATCACTTCCCACCGGTCAAAAGGGACATCCACAAAATGTGTAAAAACCAGAAAGGCAAGACAGGCCCTGGAGAACAGGGAGCCTTGTTATGCTGATGGGCGGGATGTAAATTGCCAACTGCCTCACTGGAGGAGTGCATTGTGTTCCCTAAAACAAGTAAACAACACAGCTACAGAGCCAAGGCCACTTCCAGTCTAGGGAATATACCTTGGGAAAACTGAAAATCAATAAGAAAGAGCCACCTCCAAATTTAGGGCTGCACTGACTACAAGAACCTCAACTTGGGTACACCTTAAATATCCCAGGAGATATAAAAATGGTTCAAAACATTGTGGTACTTACGTACGATGGAATATTCCTCAGCCATGACATCAATGTCATAAGATCAGTAGCAGCAAAGTGAGTGGATTCAGGTACGATGATTCTAAGTGAAATAAGTCACACAGAAAAAGAAACTTATCATAAGATATCACTTATGAAGATCCTGTAAACATGGCTACACGTGAACTGAGTTAGGAAAGAGAACAGAGTCTCACATTTAGAAAACACTCTTATGCCTGCATTAAGGGGATGGAGAGGTGGGGTGATGCATAAAACCAAAGTTTGATATAAGCACAGGGACCGTTTCAAAAACCAACTTTGGAATAGACAAGACCTACACCTTCCTCAGTGAAAGAGACTCAAAACCCCATATTTCCCGCAGAAGAATATATCTGACTAATAAGAATCTTAAAACCTATGTATTGATATGACTCCATAAGGGAATCAAGTGTGTCTAGAGTGGCATAAACATGGCAGCGAGAATCAGCTCAAACTCACTATAAAAAGGAATTTCAAAAGCAAAACCAAAAAACAGGGAAATTCTTTACAATTCCTTCAGGGTGTCTGAGGAAACCTGGAAAGACCCTATCTACAATGACAGCTGGATGTGGCATAAGGCTGGACACTTGGGACTGAGAGGATTGGTGAGATTGGGTGAGCAAATGCAGACCCTTTCAAGCAATAATGCATGGCCCCCATTCCATGGGTCCCAACTCTCCAGGTTGAAGGGAATATTACTACAGCTATAACATGTACAGGAAACCTAGAGAATGTACACACTGTGAATACGAAAGGTTTCTAAAACTCAACGAATAGTCCCTCTCCTGGTGCTCCAGTTTTACTTTCCAACTGCCTTACTATCAATCGCCCAACTTGGAGAGACAGGCCCTTTAACCTCCTGGTTTGCACAGGTTCCCAATTTGGCAGAGGATAGAAGGGACGAGGGAGAACCCATGAGAGAGTAGCTGTTAGGCATTTGGACGGGCACATGTCACTCTAATTTCCCGGAAGGAAGAAGAATTAACCAAAGTCTCAGCCACCCACCGGGAACCAGTATAGGACATGATCCAAAATTTTGGACTTGCGTTCAGCTCACAAAAAACGAGTTGAGAAATGGAGCTCAGGGGCACAGCAATTCACAAACTGGCAGAGTGATAAAGGACAACTATCATCCAAAAATCTGTTGAGGGAAGTCAACGAGGCGGACTTGAAAGCGAGGCAAAATAGCAGGAAACAGATTTCAAGAGGTACCTTGGAATCGCCTGTAAAGCACAGGAAGAGGGGCACAACTTGGACAATGATGCACTTGGCCAAAAAGGGCGTATGCGTTTTCTCCTGAATATATTCAGGGGAAAACGCATACGCCCTTTTTGGCCAAGCAAGCAAGCAGGCAATGCAAATCTGCACTACAAAGAAGTATCACTTCCCACCGGTCAAAAGGGACATCCACAAAATGTGTAAAAACCAGAAAGGCAAGACAGGCCCTGGAGAACAGGGAGCCTTGTTATGCTGATGGGCGGGATGTAAATTGCCAACTGCCTCACTGGAGGAGTGCATTGTGTTCCCTAAAACAAGTAAACAACAGAGCTACAGAGCCAAGGCCACTTCCAGTCTAGGGAATATACCTTGGGAAAACTGAAAATCAATAAGAAAGAGCCACCTCCAAATTTAGGGCTGCACTGACTACAAGAACCTCAACTTGTGTACACCTTAAATATCCCAGGAAATATAAAAATGGTTCAAAACATTGTGGTACTTACGTACGATGGAATATTCCTCAGCCATGACATCAATGTCATAAGATCAGTAGCAGCAAAGTGAGTGGATTCAGGTACGATGATTCTAAGTGAAATAAGTCACACAGAAAAAGAAACTTATCATAAGATATCACTTATGAAGATCCTGTAAACATGGCTACACGTGAACTGAGTTAGGAAAGAGAACAGAGTCTCACATTTAGAAAACACTCTTATGCCTGCATTAAGGGGATGGAGAGGTGGGGTGATGCATAAAACCAAAGTTTGATATAAGCACAGGGACCGTTTCAAAAACCAACTTTGGAATAGACAAGACCTACACCTTCCTCAGTGAAAGAGACTCAAAACCCCATATTTCCCGCAGAAGAATATATCTGACTAGTAAGAATCTTAAAACCTATGTATTGATATGACTCCATAAGGGAATCAAGTGTGTCTAGAGTGGCATAAACATGGCAGCGAGAATCAGCTCAAACTCAGTATAAAAAGGAATTTCAAAGCAAAACCAAAAAACAGGGAAATTCTTTACAATTCCTTCAGGGCGTCTGAGGAAACCTGGAAAGACCCTATCTACAATGACAGCTGGATGTGGCATAAGGCTGGACACTTGGGACTGAGAGGATTGGTGAGATTGGGTGAGCAAATGCAGACCCTTTCAAGCAATAATGCATGGCCCCCATTCCATGGGTCCCAACTCTCCAGGTTGAAGGGAATATTACTACAGCTATAACATGTACAGGAAACCTAGAGAATGGACACACTGTGAATACGAAAGGTTTCTAAAACTCAACGAATAGTCCCTCTCCTGGTGCTCCAGTTTGACTTTCCAACTGCCTTACTATCAATCTCCCAACTTGGAGAGACAGGCCCTTTAACCTCCTGGTTTGCACAGGTTCCCAATTTGGCAGAGGATGGAAGGGACGAGGGAGAACCCATGAGAGAGTAGCTGTTAGGCATTTGGACGGTCACATGTCACTCTAATTTCCCGGAAGGAAGAAGAATTAACCAAAGTCTCAGCCACCCACCGGGAACCAGTATAGGACATGATCCAAAATTTTGGACTTGCGTTCAGCTCACAAAAAACGAGTTGAGAAATGGAGCTCAGGGGCACAGCAATTCACAAACTGGCAGAGTGATAAAGGACAACTATCGTCCAAAAATCTGTTGAGGGAAGTCAACGAGGCGGACTTGAAAGCGAGGCAAAATAGCAGGAAACAGATTTCAAGAGGTACCTTGGAATCGCCTGTAAAGCACAGGAAAAGGGGCACAACTTGGACAATGATGCACTTGGCCAAAAAGGGCGTATGCGTTTTCTCCTGAATATATTCAGGAGAAAACGCATACGCCCTTTTTGGCCAAGCAAGCAAGCAGGCAATGCAAATCTGCACTACAAAGAAGTATCACTTCCCTCCGGTCAAAAGGGACATCCACAAAATGTGTAAAAACCAGAAAGGCAAGACAGGCCCTGGAGAACAGGGAGCCTTGTTATGCTGATGGGCGGGATGTAAATTGCCAACTGCCTCACTGGAGGAGTGCATTGTGTTCCCTAAAACAAGTAAACAACAGAGCTACAGAGCCAAGGCCACTTCCAGTCTAGGGAATATACCTTGGGAAAACTGAAAATCAATAAGAAAGAGCCACCTCCAAATTTAGGGCTGCACTGACTACAAGAACCTCAACTTGGGTACACCTTAAATATCCCAGGAAATATAAAAATGGTTCAAAACATTGTGGTACTTACGTACGATGGAATATTCCTCTGCATGAAATCAATGTCATAAGACCAGTAGCAGCAAAGTGAGTGGATTCAGGTACGATGATTCTAAGTGAAATAAGTCACACAGAAAAAGAAACTTATCATAAGATATCACTTATGAAGATCCTGTAAACATGGCTACACGTGAACTGAGTTAGGAAAGAGAATAGAGTCTCACATTTAGAAAACACTCTTATGCCTGCATAAAGTGGAAGGAGAGGTGGGGTGATGCATAAAACCAGAGTTTGATATAAGCACAGGGACCGTTTCCAAAACCAACTTTGGAATAGACAAGACCTACACCTTCCTCAGTGAAAGAGACTCAAAACCCCATATTTCCCACAGAGGAATATATCTGACTAGTAAGGATCTAAAAACCTATGTATTGATATGTCTCCATAAGGGAATCAAGTGTGTCTAGAGTGGCATAAACATGGCAGCGAGAATCAGCTCAAACCCACTATAAAAAGGAATTTCAAAAGCAAAACCAAAAAACAGGGAAATTCTTTACACTTCTTTCAGGGTGTGTGAGGAAACCTGGAAAGACCCTATCTACAATGACAGCTGGATGTGGCATAAGGCTGGACACTTGGGACTGAGAGGATTGGTGAGATTGGGTGAGCAAATGCAGACCCTTTCAAGCAATAATGCATGGCCCCCATTCCATAGGTCCCAACTCTCCAGGTTGAAGGGAATATTACAACAGCTATAACATGTACAGGAAACCTAGAGAATGTACACACTGTGAATACGAAAGGTTTCTAAAACTCAACGAATAGTCCCTCTCCTGGTGCTCCAGTTTTACTTTCCAACTGCCTTACTATCAATCTCCCAACTTGGAGAGACAGGCCCTTTAACCTCCTGGTTTGCACAGGTTCCCAATTTGGCAGAGGATGGAAGGGACGAGGGAGAAGCCATGAGAGAGTAGCTGTTAGGCATTTGGACGGGCACATGTCACTCTAATTTCCCGGCAGGAAGAAGAATTAACCAAAGTCTCAGCCACCCACCGGGAACCAGTATAGGACATGATCCAAAATTTTGGACTTGCGTTCAGCTCACAAAAAACGAGTTGAGAAATGGAGCTCAGGGGCACAGCAATTCACAAACAGGCAGAATGATAAAGGACAACTATCGTCCAAAAATCTGTTGAGGGAAGTCAACGAGGCGGACTTGAAAGCGAGGCAAAATAGCAGGAAACAGATTTCAAGAGGTACCTTGGAATCGCCTGTAAAGCACAGGAAGAGGGGCACAACTTGGACAATGATGCACTTGGCCAAAAAGGGCGTATGCGTTTTCTCCTGAATATATTCAGGAGAAAACGCATACGCCCTTTTTGGCCAAGCAAGCAAGCAGGCAATGCAAATCTGCACTACAAAGAAGTATCACTTCCCACCGGTCAAAAGGGATATCCACAAAATGTGTAAAAACCAGAAAGGCAAGACAGGCCCTGGAGAACAGGGAGCCTTGTTATGCTGATGGGCGGGATGTAAATTGCCAACTGCCTCACTGGAGGAGTGCATTGTGTTCCCTAAAACAAGTAAACAAAACAGCTACAGAGCCAAGGCCACTTCCAGTCTAGGGAATATACCTTGGGAAAACTGAAAATCAATAAGAAAGAGCCACCTCCAAATTTAGGGCTGCACTGACTACAAGAACCTCAACTTGGGTACACCTTAAATATCCCAGGAAATATAAAAATGGTTCAAAACATTGTGGTACTTACGTACGATGGAATATTCCTCAGCCATGACATCAATGTCATAAGATCAGTAGCAGCAAAGTGAGTGGATTCAGGTACGATGATTCTAAGTGAAATAAGTCACACAGAAAAAGAAACTTATCATAAGATATCACTTATGAAGATCCTGTAAACATGGCTACACGTGAACTGAGTTAGGAAAGAGAACAGAGTCTCACATTTAGAAAACACTCTTATGCCTGCATTAAGGGGATGGAGAGGTGGGGTGATGCATAAAACCAAAGTTTGATATAAGCACAGGGACCGTTTCAAAAACCAACTTTGGAATAGACAAGACCTACACCTTCCTCAGTGAAAGAGACTCAAAACCCCATATTTCCCGCAGAAGAATATATCTGACTACTAAGAATCTTAAAACCTATGTATTGATATGACTCCATAAGGGAATCAAGTGTGTCTAGAGTGGCATAAACATGGCGGCGAGAATCAGCTCAAACTCACTATAAAAAGGAATTTCAAAAGCAAAACCAAAAAACAGGGAAATTCTTTACAATTCCTTCAGGGTGTCTGAGGAAACCTGGAAAGACCCTATCTACAATGACAGCTGGATGTGGCATAAGGCTGGACACTTGGGACTGAGAGGATTGGTGAGATTGGGTGAGCAAATGCAGACCCTTTCAAGCAATAATGCATGGCCCCCATTCCATGGGTCCCAACTCTCCAGGTTGAAGGGAATATTACTACAGCTATAACATGTACAGGAAACCTAGAGAATGTACACACTGTGAATACGAAAGGTTTCTAAAACTCAACGAATAGTCCCTCTCCTGGTGCTCCAGTTTGACTTTCCAACTGCCTTACTATCAATCGCCCAACTTGGAGAGACAGGCCCTTTAACCTCCTGGTTTGCACAGGTTCCCAATTTGGCAGAGGATGGAAGGGACGAGGGAGAACCCATGAGAGAGTAGCTGTTAGGCATTTGGACGGGCACATGTCACTCTAATTTCCCGGAAGGAAGAAGAATTAACCAAAGTCTCAGCCACCCACCGGGAACCAGTATAGGACATGATCCAAAATTTTGGACTTGCGTTCAGCTCACAAAAAACGAGTTGAGAAATGGAGCTCAGGGGCACAGCAATTCACAAACTGGCAGAGTGATAAAGGACAACTATCGTCCAAAAATCTGTTGAGGGAAGTCAACGAGGCGGACTTGAAAGCGAGGCAAAATAGCAGGAAACAGATTTCAAGAGGTACCTTGGAATCGCCTGTAAAGCACAGGAAGAGGGGCACAACTTGGACAATGATGCACTTGGCCAAAAAGGGCGTATGCGTTTTCTCCTGAATATATTCAGGGGAAAACGCATACGCCCTTTTTGGCCAAGCAAGCAAGCAGGCAATGCAAATCTGCACTACAAAGAAGTATCACTTCCCACCGGTCAAAAGGGACATCCACAAAATGTGTAAAAACCAGAAAGGCAAGACAGGCCCTGGAGAACAGGGAGCCTTGTTATGCTGATGGGCGGGATGTAAATTGCCAACTGCCTCACTGGAGGAGTGCATTGTGTTCCCTAAAACAAGTAAACAACAGAGCTACAGAGCCAAGGCCACTTCCAGTCTAGGGAATATACCTTGGGAAAACTGAAAATCAATAAGAAAGAGCCACCTCCAAATTTAGGGCTGCACTGACTACAAGAACCTCAACTTGTGTACACCTTAAATATCCCAGGAAATATAAAAATGGTTCAAAACATTGTGGTACTTACGTACGATGGAATATTCCTCAGCCATGACATCAATGTCATAAGATCAGTAGCAGCAAAGTGAGTGGATTCAGGTACGATGATTCTAAGTGAAATAAGTCTCACAGAAAAAGAAACTTATCATAAGATATCACTTATGAAGATCCTGTAAACATGGCTACACGTGAACTGAGTTAGGAAAGAGAACAGAGTCTCACATTTAGAAAACACTCTTATGCCTGCATTAAGGGGATGGAGAGGTGGGGTGATGCATAAAACCAAAGTTTGATATAAGCACAGGGACCGTTTCAAAAACCAACTTTGGAATAGACAAGACCTACACCTTCCTCAGTGAAAGAGACTCAAAACCCCATATTTCCCGCAGAAGAATATATCTGACTAGTAAGAATCTTAAAACCTATGTATTGATATGACTCCATAAGGGAATCAAGTGTGTCTAGAGTGGCATAAACATGGCAGCGAGAATCAGCTCAAACTCAGTATAAAAAGGAATTTCAAAGCAAAACCAAAAAACAAGGAAATTCTTTACAATTCCTTCAGGGTGTCTGAGGAAACCTGGAAAGACCCTATCTACAATGACAGCTGGATGTGGCATAAGGCTGGACACTTGGGACTGAGAGGATTGGTGAGATTGGGTGAGCAAATGCAGACCCTTTCAAGCAATAATGCATGGCCCCCATTCCATGGGTCCCAACTCTCCAGGTTGAAGGGAAAATTACTACAGCTATAACATGTACAGGAAACCTAGAGAATGTACACACAGTGAATACGAAAGGTTTCTAAAACTCAACGAATAGTCCCTCTCCTGGTGCTCCAGTTTGACTTTCCAACTGCCTTACTATCAATCTCCCAACTTGGAGAGACAGGCCCTTTAACCTCCTGGTTTGCACAGGTTCCCAATTTGGCAGAGGATGGAAGGGACGAGGGAGAACCCATGAGAGAGTAGCTGTTAGGCATTTGGACGGTCACATGTCACTCTAATTTCCCGGAAGGAAGAAGAATTAACCAAAGTCTCAGCCACCCACCGGGAACCAGTATAGGACATGATCCAAAATTTTGGACTTGCGTTCAGCTCACAAAAAACGAGTTGAGAAATGGAGCTCAGGGGCACAGCAATTCACAAACTGGCAGAGTGATAAAGGACAACTATCGTCCAAAAATCTGTTGAGGGAAGTCAACGAGGCGGACTTGAAAGCGAGGCAAAATAGCAGGAAACAGATTTCAAGAGGTACCTTGGAATCGCCTGTAAAGCACAGGAAGAGGGGCACAACTTGGACAATGATGCACTTGGCCAAAAAGGGCGTATGCGTTTTCTCCTGAATATATTCAGGAGAAAACGCATACGCCCTTTTTGGGCAAGCAAGCAAGCAGGCAAAGCAAATCTGCACTACAAAGAAGTATCACTTCCCACCGGTCAAAAGGGACATCCACAAAATGTGTAAAAACCAGAAAGGCAAGACAGGCCCTAGAGAACAGGGAGCCTTGTTATGCTGATGGGCGGGATGTAAATTGCCAACTGCCTCACTGGAGGAGTGCATTGTGTTCCCTAAAACAAGTAAACAACAGAGCTACAGAGCCAATGCCACTTCCTGTCTAGGGAATATACCTTGGGAAAACTGAAAATCAATAAGAAAGAGCCACCTCCAAATTTAGGGCTGCACTGACTACAAGAACCTCAACTTGGGTACAACTTAAATATCCCAGGAAATATAAAAATGGTTCAAAACATTGTGGTACTTATGTACGATGGAATATCCATCAGCCATGAAATCAATGTCATAAGACCAGTAGCAGCAAAGTGAGTGGATTCAGGTACGATGATTCTAAGTGAAATAAGTCACACAGAAAAAGAAACTTATCATAAGATATCACTTATGAAGATCCTGTAAACATGGCTACACGTGAACTGAGTTAGGAAAGAGAACAGAGTCTCACATTTAGAAAACACTCTTATGCCTGCCTAAAGGGGATGGAGAGGTGGGGTGATGCATAAAACCAGAGTTTGATATAAGCACAGGGACCGTTCCAAAAACCAACTTTGGAATAGACAAGACCTACACCTTCCTCCTTGAAAGAGACTCAAAACCCCATATTTCCCGCAGAAGAATATATCTGACTAGTAAGAATCTTAAAATCTATGTATTGATATGACTCCATAAGGAGAACAAGTGTGTCTAGAGTGGCATAAACATGGCAGCGAGAATCAGCTCAAACCCACTATAAAAAGGAATTTCAAAAGCAAAACCAAAAAACAGGGAAATTCTTTACAATTCCTTCAGGGTGTCTGAGGAAACCTGGAAAGACCCTATCTACAATGACAGCTGGATGTGGCATAAGGCTGGACACTTGGGACTGAGAGGATTGGTGAGATTGGGTGAGCAAATGCAGACCTTTTCAAGCAATAATGCATGGCCCCCATTCCATGGGTCCCAACTCTCCAGGTTGAAGGGAATATTACTACAGCTATAACATGTACAGGAAACTTAGAGAATGTACACACTGTGAATACGAAAGGTTTCTAAAACTCAACGAATAGTCCCTCTCCTGGTGCTCCAGTTTGACTTTCCAACTGCCTTACTATCAATCTCCCAACTTGGAGAGACAGGCCCTTTAACCTCCTGGTTTGCACAGGTTCCCAATTTGGCAGAGGATGGAAGGGACGAGGGAGAACCCATGAGAGAGTAGCTGTTAGTCATTTGGACGGGCACATGTCACTCTAATTTCCCGGCAGGAAGAAGAATTAACCAAAGTCTCAGCCACCCACCGGGAAACAGTATAGGACATGATCCAAAATTTTGGACTTGCGTTCAGCTCACAAAAAACGAGTTGAGAAATGGAGCTCAGGGGCACAGCAATTCACAAACTGGCAGAGTGATAAAGGACAACTATCGTCCAAAAATCTGTTGAGGGAAGTCAACGAGGCGGACTTGAAAGCGAGGCAAAATAGCAGGAAACAGATTTCAAGAGGTACCTTGGAATCGCCTGTAAAGCACAGGAAGAGGGGCACAACTTGGACAATGATGCACTTGGCCAAAAAGGGCGTATGCGTTTTCTCCTGAATATATTCAGGAGAAAACGCATACGCCCTTTTTGGGCAAGCAAGCAAGCAGGCAAAGCAAATCTGCACTACAAAGAAGTATCACTTCCCACCGGTCAAAAGGGACATCCACAAAATGTGTAAAAACCAGAAAGGCAAGACAGGCCCTAGAGAACAGGGAGCCTTGTTATGCTGATGGGCGGGATGTAAATTGCCAACTGCCTCACTCGAGGAGTGCATTGTGTTCCCTAAAACAAGTAAACAAGAGAGCTACAGAGCCAAGGCCACTTCCAGTCTAGGGAATATACCTTGGGAAAATTGAAAATCAATAAGAAAGAGCCACCTCCAAATTTAGGGCTGCACTGACTACAAGAACCTCAACTTGGGTACACCTTAAATATCCCAGGAAATATAAAAATGGTTCAAAACATTGTGGTACTTACGTACGATGGAATATCCCTCAGCCATGAAATCAATGTCATAAGACCAGTAGCAGCAAAGTGAGTGGATTCAGGTACGATGATTCTAAGTGAAATAAGTCACACAGAAAAAGAAACTTATCATAAGATATCACTTATGAAGATCCTGTAAACATGGCTACACGTGAACTGAGTTAGGAAAGAGAACAGAGTCTCACATTTAGCAAACACTCTTATGCCTGCATAAAGGGGATGGAGAGGTGGGGTGATGCATAAAACCAGAGTTTGATATAAGCACAGGGACTGTTCCAAAAACCAACTTTGGAATAGACAAGACCTACACCTTCCTCAGTGAAAGAGACTCAAAACCCCATATTTCCCGCAGAGGAATATATCTGACTAGTAAGAATCTTAAAACCTATGTATTGATATGACTCCATAAGGCAAACAAGTGTGTCTAGAGTGGCATAAACATGGCAGCGAGAATCAGCTCAAACTCACTATAAAAAGGAATTTCAAAAGCAAAACCAAAAAACAGGGAAATTCTTTACAATTCTTTCAGGGTGTGTGAGGAAACCTGGAAAGACCCTATCTACAATGACAGCTGGATGTGGCATAAGGCTGGACACTTGGGACTGAGAGGATTGGTGAGATTGGGTGAGCAAATGCAGACCCTTTCAAGCAATAATGCATGGCCCCCATTCCATAGGTCCCAACTCTCCAGGTTGAAGGGAATATTACAACAGCTATAACATGTACAGGAAACCTAGAGAATGTACACACTGTGAATACGAAAGGTTTCTAAAACTCAACGAATAGTCCCTCTCCTGGTGCTCCAGTTTGACTTTCCAACTGCCTTACTATCAATCTCCCAACTTGGAGAGACAGGCCCTTTAACCTCCTGGTTTTCACAGGTTCCCAATTTGGCAGAGGATGGAAGGGACGAGGGAGAACCCATGAGAGAGTAGCTGTTAGGCATTTGGACGGGCACATGTCACTCTAATTTCCCGGCAGGAAGAAGAATTAACCAAAGTCTCAGCCACCCACCGGGAACCAGTATAGGACATGATCCAAAATTTTGGAGTGGCGTTCAGCTCACAAAAAACGAGTTGAGAAATGGAGCTCAGGGGCACAGCAATTCACAAACTGGCAGAATGATAAAGGACAACTATCGTCCAAAAATCTGTTGAGGGAAGTCAACGAGGCGGACTTGAAAGCGAGGCAAAATAGCAGGAAACAGATTTCAAGAGGTACCTTGGAATCGCCTGTAAAGCACAGGAAGAGGGGCACAACTTGGACAATGATGCACTTGGCCAAAAAGGGCGTATGCGTTTTCTCCTGAATATATTCAGGAGAAAACGCATACGCCCTTTTTGGCCAAGCAAGCAAGCAGGCAATGCAAATCTGCACTAAAAAGAAGTATCACTTCCCACCGGTCAAAAGGGACATCCACAAAATGTGTAAAAACCAGAAAGGCAAGACAGGCCCTGGAGAACAGGGAGCCTTGTTATGCTGATGGGCAGGATGTAAATTGCCAACTGCCTCACTGGAGGAGTGCATTGTGTTCCCTAAAACAAGTAAACAACAGAGCTACAGAGCCAAGGCCACTTCCAGTCTAGGGAATATACCTTGGGAAAACTGAAAATCAATAAGAAAGAGCCACCTCCAAATTTAGGGCTGCACTGACTACAAGAACCTCAACTTGGGTACACCTTAAATATCCCAGGAAATATAAAAATGGTTCAAAACATTGTGGTACTTACGTACGATGGAATATTCCTCAGCCATGACATCAATGTCATAAGACCAGTAGCAGCAAAGTGAGTGGATTCAGGTACGATGATTCTAAGTGAAATAAGTCACACAGAAAAAGAAACTTATCATAAGATATCACTTATGAAGATCCTGTAAACATGGCTACACGTGAACTGAGTTAGGAAAGAGAACAGAGTCTCACATTTAGAAAACACTCTTATGCCTGCATTAAGGGGATGGAGAGGTGGGGTGATGCATAAAACCAAAGTTTGATATAAGCACAGGGACCGTTTCAAAAAACAACTTTGGAATAGACAAGACCTACACCTTCCTCAGTGAAAGAGACTCAAAACCCCATATTTCCCGCAGAAGAATATATCTGACTAGTAAGAATCTTAAAACCTATGTATTGATATGACTCCATAAGGGAATCAAGTGTGTCTAGAGTGGCATAAACATGGCAGCGGGAATCAGCTCAAACTCACTATAAAAAGGAATTTCAAAAGCAAAACCAAAAAACAAGGAAATTCTTTACAATCCCTTCAGGGTGTCTGAGGAAACCTGGAAAGACCCTATCTACAATGACAGCTGGATGTGGCATAAGGCTGGACACTTGGGACTGAGAGGATTGGTGAGATTGGGTGAGCAAATGCAGACCTTTTCAAGCAATAATGAATGGCCCCCATTCCATGGGTCCCAACTCTCCAGGTTGAAGGGAATATTACTACAGCTATAACATGTACAGGAAACTTAGAGAATGTACACACTGTGAATACGAAAGGTTTCTAAAACTCAACGAATAGTCCCTCTCCTGGTGCTCCAGTTTGACTTTCCAACTGCCTTACTATCAATCTCCCAACTTGGAGAGACAGGCCCTTTAACCTCCTGGTTTGCACAGGTTCCCAATTTGGCAGAGGATGGAAGGGACGAGGGAGAACCCATGAGAGAGTAGCTGTTAGGCATTTGGACGGGCACATGTCACTCTAATTTCCCGGCAGGAAGAAGAATTAACCAAAGTCTCAGCCACCCACCGGGAACCAGTATAGGACATGATCCAAAATTTTGGAGTGGCGTTCAGCTCACAAAAAACGAGTTGAGAAATGGAGCTCAGGGGCACAGCAATTCACAAACTGGCAGAATGATAAAGGACAACTATCGTCCAAAAATCTGTTGAGGGAAGTCAACGAGGCGGACTTGAAAGCGAGGCAAAATAGCAGGAAACAGATTTCAAGAGGTACCTTGGAATCGCCTGTAAAGCACAGGAAGAGGGGCACAACTTGGACAATGATGCACTTGGCCAAAAAGGGCGTATGCGTTTTCTCCTGAATATATTCAGGAGAAAACGCATACGCCCTTTTTGGCCAAGCAAGCAAGCAGGCAATGCAAATCTGCACTACAAAGAAGTATCACTTCCCACCGGTCAAAAGGGACATCCACAAAATGTGTAAAAACCAGAAAGGCAAGACAGGCCCTGGAGAACAGGGAGCCTTGTTATGCTGATGGGCAGGATGTAAATTGCCAACTGCCTCACTGGAGGAGTGCATTGTGTTCCCTAAAACAAGTAAACAACAGAGCTACAGAGCCAAGGCCACTTCCAGTCTAGGGAATATACCTTGGGAAAACTGAAAATCAATAAGAAAGAGCCACCTCCAAATTTAGGGCTGCACTGACTACAAGAACCTCAACTTGGGTACACCTTAAATATCCCAGGAAATATAAAAATGGTTCAAAACATTGTGGTACTTACGTACGATGGAATATTCCTCAGCCATGACATCAATGTCATAAGACCAGTAGCAGCAAAGTGAGTGGATTCAGGTACGATGATTCTAAGTGAAATAAGTCACACAGAAAAAGAAACTTATCATAAGATATCACTTATGAAGATCCTGTAAACATGGCTACACGTGAACTGAGTTAGGAAAGAGAACAGAGTCTCACATTTAGAAAACACTCTTATGCCTGCATTAAGGGGATGGAGAGGTGGGGTGATGCATAAAACCAAAGTTTGATATAAGCACAGGGACCGTTTCAAAAACCAACTTTGGAATAGACAAGACCTACACCTTCCTCAGTGAAAGAGACTCAAAACCCCATATTTCCCGCAGAAGAATATATCTGACTAGTAAGAATCTTAAAACCTATGTATTGATATGACTCCATAAGGGAATCAAGTGTGTCTAGAGTGGCATAAACATGGCAGCGGGAATCAGCTCAAACTCACTATAAAAAGGAATTTCAAAAGCAAAACCAAAAAACAAGGAAATTCTTTACAATCCCTTCAGGGTGTCTGAGGAAACCTGGAAAGACCCTATCTACAATGACAGCTGGATGTGGCATAAGGCTGGACACTTGGGACTGAGAGGATTGGTGAGATTGGGTGAGCAAATGCAGACCCTTTCAAGCAATAATGCATGGCCCCCATTCCATGGGTCCCAACTCTCCAGGTTGAAGGGAATATTACTACAGCTATAACATGTACAGGAAACTTAGAGAATGTACACACTGTGAATACGAAAGGTTTCTAAAACTCAACGAATAGTCCCTCTCCTGGTGCTCCAGTTTGACTTTCCAACTGCCTTACTATCAATCTCCCAACTTGGAGAGACAGGCCCTTTAACCTCCTGGTTTGCACAGGTTCCCAATTTGGCAGAGGATGGAAGGGACGAGGGAGAACCCATGAGAGAGTAGCTGTTAGGCATTTGGACGGGCACATGTCACTCTAATTTCCCGGCAGGAAGAAGAATTAACCAAAGTCTCAGCCACCCACCGGGAACCAGTATAGGACATGATCCAAAATTTTGGACTTGCGTTCAGCTCACAAAAAACGAGTTGAGAAATGGAGCTCAGGGGCACAGCAATTCACAAACTGGCAGAGTGATAAAGGACAACTATCGTCCAAAAATCTGTTGAGGGAAGTCAACGAGGCGGACTTGAAAGCGAGGCAAAATAGCAGGAAACAGATTTCAAGAGGTACCTTGGAATCACCTGTAAAGCACAGGAAGAGGGGCACAACTTGGACAATGATGCACTTGGCCAAAAAGGGCGTATGCGTTTTCTCCTGAATATATTCAGGAGAAAACGCATACGCCCTTTTTGGCCAAGCAAGCAAGCGGGCAATGCAAATCTGCACTACCAAGCAGTATCACTTCCCACCGGTCAAAAGGGACATCCACAAAATGTGTAAAAACCAGAAAGGCAAGACAGGCCCTGGAGAACAGGGAGCCTTGTTATGCTGATGGGCGGGATGTAAATTGCCAACTGCCTCACTGGAGGAGTGCATTGTGTTCCCTAAAACAAGTAAACAACAGAGCTACAGAGCCAAGGCCACTTCCTGTCTAGGGAATATACCTTGGGAAAACTGAAAATCAATAAGAAAGAGCCACCTCCAAATTTAGGGCTGCACTGACTACAAGAACCTCAACTTGGGTACACCTTAAATATCCCAGGAAATATAAAAATGGTTCAAAACATTGTGGTACTTATGTACGATGGAATATCCCTCAGCCATGAAATCAATGTCATAAGACCAGTAGCAGCAAAGTGAGTGGATTCAGGAACGATGATTCTAAGTGAAATAAGTCACACAGAAAAAGAAACTTATCATAAGATATCACTTATGAAGATCCTGTAAACATGGCTACACGTGAACTGAGTTAGGAAAGAGAACAGAGTCTCACATTTAGAAAACACTCTTATGCCTGCCTAAAGGGGATGGAGAGGTGGGGTGATGCATAAAACCAGAGTTTGATATAAGCACAGGGACCGTTCCAAAAACCAACTTTGGAATAGACAAGACCTACACATTCCTCAGTGAAAGAGACTCAAAACCCCATATTTCCCGCAGAGGAATATATCTGACTAGTAAGAATCTTAAAATCTATGTATTGATATGACTCCATAAGGAGAACAAGTGTGTCTAAAGTGGCATAAACATGGCAGCGAGAATCAGCTCAAACCCACTATAAAAAGGAATTTCAAAAGCAAAACCAAAAAACAGGGAAATTCTTTACAATTCCTTCAGGGTGTCTGAGGAAACCTGGAAAGACCCTATCTACAATGACAGCTGGATGTGGCATAAGGCTGGACACTTGGGACTGAGAGGATTGGTGAGATTGGTTGAGCAAATGCAGACCCTTTCAAGCAATAATGCATGGCCCCCATTCCATGGGTCCCAACTCTCCAGGTTGAAGGGAATATTACTACAGCTATAACATGTACAGGAAACCTAGAGAATGGACACACTGTGAATACGAAAGGTTTCTAAAACTCAACGAATAGTCCCTCTCCTGGTGCTCCAGTTTGACTTTCCAACTGCCTTACTATCAATCTCCCAACTTGGAGAGACAGGCCCTTTAACCTCCTGGTTTGCACAGGTTCCCAATTTGGCAGAGGATGGAAGGGACGAGGGAGAACCCATGAGAGAGTAGCTGTTAGGCATTTGGACGGGCACATGTCACTCTAATTTCCCGGCAGGAAGAAGAAATAACCAAAGTCTCAGCCACCCACCAGGAACCAGTATAGGACATGATCCAAAATTTTGGACTTGCGTTCAGCTCACAAAAAACGAGTTGAGAAATGGAGCTCAGGGGCACAGCAATTCACAAACTGGCAGAGTGATAAAGGACAACTATCGTCCAAAAATCTGTTGAGGGAAGTCAACGAGGCGGACTTGAAAGTGAGGCAAAATAGCAGGAAACAGATTTCAAGAGGTACCTTGGAATCGCCTGTAAAGCACAGGAAGAGGGGCACAACTTGGACAATGATGCACTTGGCCAAAAAGGGCGTATGCGTTTTCTCCTGAATATATTCAGGAGAAAACGCATACGCCCTTTTTGGCCAAGCAAGCAAGCAGGCAAAGCAAATCTGCACTACAAAGAAGTATCACTTCCCACCGGTCAAAAGGGACATCCACAAAATGTGTAAAAACCAGAAAGGCAAGACAGGCCCTGGAGAACAGGGAGCCTTGCTATGCTGATGGGCGGGATGTAAATTGCCAACTGCCTCACTCGAGGAGTGCATTGTGTTCCCTAAAACAAGTAAACAAGAGAGCTACAGAGCCAAGGCCACTTCCAGTCTAGGGAATATACCTTGGGAAAACTGAAAATCAATAAGAAAGAGCCACCTCCAAATTTAGGGCTGCACTGACTACAAGAACCTCAACTTGGGTACACCTTAAATATCCCAGGAAATATAAAAATGGTTCAAAACATTGTGGTACTTACGTACGATGGAATATCCCTCAGCCATGAGATCAATGTCATAAGACCAGTAGCAGCAAAGTGAGTGGATTCAGGTACGATGATTCTAAGTGAAATAAGTCACACAGAAAAAGAAACTTATCATAAGATATCACTTATGAAGATCCTGTAAACATGGCTACACGTGAACTGAGTTAGGAAAGAGAACAGAGTCTCACATTTAGAAAACACTCTTATGCCTGCATAAAGGGGATGGAGAGGTGGGGTGATGCATAAAACCAGAGTTTGATATAAGCACAGGGACCGTTCCAAAAACCAACTTTGGAATAGACAAGACCTACACCTTCCTCAGTGAAAGAGACTCAAAACCCCATATTTCCCGCAGAGGAATATATCTGACTAGTAAGAATCTTAAAACCTATGTATTGATATGACTCCATAAGGCAAACAAGTGTGTCTAGAGTGGCATAAACATGGCAGCGAGAATCAGCTCAAACTCACTATAAAAAGGAATTTCAAAAGCAAAACCAAAAAACAGGGAAATTCTTTACACTTCTTTCAGGGTGTCTGAGGAAACCTGGAAAGACCCTATCTACAATGACAGCTGGATGTGGCATAAGGCTGGACACTTGGGACTGAGAGGATTGGTGAGATTGGGTGAGCAAATGCAGACCCTTTCAAGCAATAATGCATGGCCCCCATTCCATGGGTCCCAACTCTCCAGGTTAAAGGGAATATTACAACAGCTATAACATGTACAGGAAACCTAGAGAATGTACACACTGTGAATACGAAAGGTTTCTAAAACTCAACGAATAGTCCCTCTCCTGGTGCTCCAGTTTGACTTTCCAACTGCCTTACTATCAATCTCCCAACTTGGAGAGACAGGCCCTTTAACCTCCTGGTTTTCACAGGTTCCCAATTTGGCAGAGGATGGAAGGGACGAGGGAGAACCCATGAGAGAGTAGCTTTAGGCATTTGGACGGGCACATGTCACTCTAATTTCCCGGCAGGAAGAAGAATTAACCAAAGTCTCAGCCACCCACCGGGAACCAGTATAGGACATGATCCAAAATTTTGGAGTGGCGTTCAGCTCACAAAAAACGAGTTGAGAAATGGAGCTCAGGGGCACAGCAATTCACAAACTGGCAGAATGATAAAGGACAACTATCGTCCAAAAATCTGTTGAGGGAAGTCAACGAGGCGGACTTGAAAGCGAGGCAAAATAGCAGGAAACAGATTTCAAGAGGTACCTTGGAATCGCTTGTAAAGCACAGGAAGAGGGGCACAACTTGGACAATGATGCACTTGGCCAAAAAGGGCGTATGCGTTTTCTCCTGAATATATTCAGGAGAAAACGCATACGCCCTTTTTGGCCAAGCAAGCAAGCAGGCAATGCAAATCTGCACTACAAACAAGTATCACTTCCCACCGGTCAAAAGGGACATCCACAAAATGTGTAAAAACCAGAAAGGCAAGACAGGCCCTGGAGAACAGGGAGCCTTGTTATGCTGATGGGCGGGATGTAAATTGCCAACTGCCTCACTGGAGGAGTGCATTGTGTTCCCTAAAACAAGTATACAACAGAGCTACAGAGCCAAGGCCACTTCCAGTCTAGGGAATATACCTTGGGAAAACTGAAAATCAATAAGAAAGAGCCACCTCCAAATTTAGGGCTGCACTGACTACAAGAACCTCAACTTGGGTACACCTTAAATATCCCAGGAAATATAAAAATGGTTCAAAACATTGTGGTACTTACGTACGATGGAATATTCCTCAGCCATGACATCAATGTCATAAGACCAGTAGCAGCAAAGTGAGTGGATTCAGGTACGATGATTCTAAGTGAAATAAGTCACACAGAAAAAGAAACTTATCATAAGATATCACTTATGAAGATCCTGTAAACATGGCTACACGTGAACTGAGTTAGGAAAGAGAACAGAGTCTCACATTTAGAAAACACTCTTATGCCTGCATTAAGGGGATGGAGAGGTGGGGTGATGCATAAAACCAAAGTTTGATATAAGCACAGGGACCGTTTCAAAAACCAACTTTGGAATAGACAAGACCTACACCTTCCTCAGTGAAAGAGACTCAAAACCCCATATTTCCCGCAGAAGAATATATCTGACTAGTAATAATCTTAAAACCTATGTATTGATATGACTCCATAAGGGAATCAAGTGTGTCTAGAGTGGCATAAACATGGCAGCGAGAATCAGCTCAAACTCACTATAAAAAGGAATTTCAAAAGCAAAACCAAAAAACAAGGAAATTCTTTACAATCCCTTCAGGGTGTCTGAGGAAACCTGGAAAGACCCTATCTACAATGACAGCTGGATGTGGCACAAGGCTGGACACTTGGGACTGAGAGGATTGGTGAGATTGGGTGAGCAAATGCAGACCCTTTCAAGCAATAATGCATGGCCCCCATTCCATGGGTCCCAACTCTCCAGGTTGAAGGGAATATTACTACAGCTATAACATGTACAGGAAACTTAGAGAATGTACACACTGTGAATACGAAAGGTTTCTAAAACTCAACGAATAGTCCCTCTCCTGGTGCTCCAGTTTGACTTTCCAACTGCCTTACTATCAATCTCCCAACTTGGAGAGACAGGCCCTTTAACCTCCTGGTTTGCACAGGTTCCCAATTTGGCAGAGGATGGAAGGGACGAGGGAGAACCCATGAGAGAGTAGCTGTTAGGCATTTGGACGGGCACATGTCACTCTAATTTCCCGGCAGGAAGAAGAATTAACCAAAGTCTCAGCCACCCACCGGGAAACAGTATAGGACATGATCCAAAATTTTGGACTTGTGTTCAGCTCACAAAAAACGAGTTGAGAAATGGAGCTCAGGGGCACAGCAATTCACAAACTGGCAGAGTGATAAAGGACAACTATCGTCCAAAAATCTGTTGAGGGAAGTCAACGAGGCGGACTTGAAAGCGAGGCAAAATAGCAGGAAACAGATTTCAAGAGGTACCTTGGAATCGCCTGTAAAGCACAGGAAGAGGGGCACAACTTGGACAATGATGCACTTGGCCAAAAAGGGCGTATGCGTTTTCTCCTGAATATATTCAGGAGAAAACGCATACGCCCTTTTTGGCCAAGCAAGCAAGCGGGCAAAGCAAATCTGCACTACAAAGAAGTATCACTTCCCACCGGTCAAAAGGGACATCCACAAAATGTGTAAAAACCAGAAAGGCAAGACAGGCCCTGGAGAACAGGGAGCCTTGCTATGCTGATGGGCGGGATGTAAATTGCCAACTGCCTCACTCGAGGAGTGCATTGTGTTCCCTAAAACAAGTAAACAAGAGAGCTACAGAGCCAAGGCCACTTCCAGTCTAGGGAATATACCTTGGGAAAACTGAAAATCAATAAGAAAGAGCCACCTCCAAATTTAGGGCTGCACTGACTACAAGAACCTCAACTTGGGTACACCTTAAATATCCAAGGAAATATAAAAATGGTTCAAAACATTGTGGTACTTACGTACGATGGAATATCCCTCAGCCATGAAATCAATGTCATAAGACCAGTAGCAGCAAAGTGAGTGGATTCATGTACGATGATTCTAAGTGAAATAAGTCACACAGAAAAAGAAACTTATCATAAGATATCACTTATGAAGATCCTGTAAACATGGCTACACGTGAACTGAGTTAGGAAAGAGAACAGAGTCTCACATTTAGAAAACACTCTTATGCCTGCATAAAGGGGATGGAGAGGTGGGGTGATGCATAAAACCAGAGTTTGATATAAGCACAGGGACCGTTCCAAAAACCAACTTTGGAATAGACAAGACCTACACCTTCCTCAGTGAAAGAGACTCAAAACCCCATATTTCCCGCAGAGGAATATATCTGAGTAGTAAGAATCTAAAAACCTATGTATTGATATGTCTCCATAAGGGAATCAAGTGTGTCTAGAGTGGCATAAAGATGGCAGCGAGAATCAGCTCAAACCCACAATAAAAAGGAATTTCAAAAGCAAAACCAAAAAACAGGGAAATTCTTTACACTTCTTTCAGGGTGTCTGAGGAAACCTGGAAAGACCCTATCTACAATGACAGCTGGATGTGGCATAAGGCTGGACACTTGGGACTGAGAGGATTGGTGAGATTGGGTGAGCAAATGCAGACCCTTTCAAGCAATAATGCATGGCCCCCATTCCATGGGTCCCAACTCTCCAGGTTGAAGGGAATATTACAACAGCTATAACATGTACAGGAAACCTAGAGAATGTACACACTGTGAATACGAAATGTTTCTAAAACTCAACGAATAGTCCCTCTCCTGGTGCTCCAGTTTGACTTTCCAACTGCCTTACTATCAATCTCCCAACTTGGAGAGACAGGCCCTTTAACCTCCTGGTTTGCACAGGTTCCCAATTTGGCAGAGAATGGAAGGGACGAGGGAGAACCCATGAGAGAGTAGCTGTTAGGCATTTGGACGGGCACATGTCACTCTAATTTCCCGGCAGGAAGAAGAATTAACCAAAGTCTCAGCCACCCACCGGGAACCAGTATAGGACATGATCCAAAATTTTGGAGTGGCGTTCAGCTCCCAAAAAACGAGTTGAGAAATCGAGCTCAGGGGCACAGCAATTCACAAACTGGCAGAATGATAAAGGACAACTATCGTCCAAAAATCTGTTGAGGGAAGTCAACGAGGCGGACTTGAAAGTGAGGCAAAATAGCAGGAAACAGATTTCAAGAGGTACCTTGGAATCGCCTGTAAAGCACAGGAAGAGGGGCACAACTTGGACAATGATGCACTTGGCCAAAAAGGTCGTATGCGTTTTCTCCTGAATATATTCAGGAGAAAACGCATACGACCTTTTTGGCCAAGCAAGCAAGCAGGCAATGCAAATCTGCACTACAAAGAAGTATCACTTCCCACCGGTCAAAAGGGACATCCACAGAATGTGTAAAAACCAGAAAGGCAAGACAGGCCCTGGAGAACATGGAGCCTTGTTATGCTGATGGGCGGGATGTAAATTGCCAACTGCCTCACTCGAGGAGTGCATTGTGTTCCCTAAAACAAGTAAACAACAGAGCTACAGAGCCAAGGCCACTTCCAGTCTAGGGAATATACCTTGGGAAAACTGAAAATCAATAAGAAAGAGCCACCTCCAAATTTAGGGCTGCACTGACTACAAGAACCTCAACTTGGGTACACCTTAAATATCCCAGGAAATATAAAAATGGTTCAAAACATTGTGGTACTTACGTACGATGGAATATTCCTCAGCCATGACATCAATGTCATAAGACCAGTAGCAGCAAAGTGAGTGGATTCAGGTACGATGATTCTAAGTGAAATAAGTCACACAGAAAAAGAAACTTATCATAAGATATCACTTATGAAGATCCTGTAAACATGGCTACACGTGAACTGAGTTAGGAAAGAGAACAGAGTCTCACATTTAGAAAACACTCTTATGCCTGCATTAAGGGGATGGAGAGGTGGGGTGATGCATAAAACCAAAGTTTGATATAAGCACAGGGACCGTTTCAAAAACCAACTTTGGAATAGACAAGACCTACACCTTCCTCAGTGAAAGAGACTCAAAACCCCATATTTCCCGCAGAAGAATATATCTGACTAGTAAGAATCTTAAAACCTATGTATTGATATGACTCCATAAGGGAATCAAGTGTGTCTAGAGTGGCATAAACATGGCAGCGAGAATCAGCTCAAACTCACTATAAAAAGGAATTTCAAAAGCAAAACCAAAAAACAAGGAAATTCTTTACAATCCCTTCAGGGTGTCTGAGGAAACCTGGAAAGACCCTATCTACAATGACAGCTGGATGTGGCACAAGGCTGGACACTTGGGACTGAGAGGATTGGTGAGATTGGGTGAGCAAATGCAGACCCTTTCAAGCAATAATGCATGGCCCCCATTCCATGGGTCCCAACTCTCCAGTTTGAAGGGAATATTACTACAGCTATAACATGTACAGGAAACCTAGAGAATGTACACACTGTGAATACGAAAGGTTTCTAAATCTCAACGAATAGTCCCTCTCCTGGTGCTCCAGTTTGACTTTCCAACTGCCTTACTATCAATCTCCCAACTTGGAGAGACAGGCCCTTTAACCTCCTGGTTTGCACAGGTTCCCAATTTGGCAGAGGATGGAAGGGACGAGGGAGAACCCATGAGAGAGTAGCTGTTAGGCATTTGGACGGGCACATGTCACTCTAATTTCCCGGCAGGAAGAAGAATTAACCAAAGTCTCAGCCACCCACCGGGAACCAGTATAGGACATGATCCAAAATTTTGGACTTGCGTTCAGCTCACAAAAAACGAGTTGAGAAATGGAGCTCAGGGGCACAGCAATTCACAAACTGGCAGAGTGATAAAGGACAACTATCGTCCAAAAATCTGTTGAGGGAAGTCAACGAGGCGGACTTGAAAGCGAGGCAAAATAGCAGGAAACAGATTTCAAGAGGTACCTTGGAATCGCCTGTAAAGCACAGGAAGAGGGGCACAAATTGGACAATGATGCACTTGGCCAAAAAGGGCGTATGCGTTTTCTCCTGAATATATTCAGGAGAAAACGCATACGCCCTTTTTGGCCAAGCAAGCAAGCGGGCAATGCAAATCTGCACTACCAAGCAGTATCACATCCCACCGGTCAAAAGGGACATCCACAAAATGTGTAAAAACCAGAAAGGCAAGACAGGCCCTGGAGAACAGGGAGCCTTGTTATGCTGATGGGCGGGATGTAAATTGCCAACTGCCTCACTGGAGGAGTGCATTGTGTTCCCTAAAACAAGTAAACAACAGAGCTACAGAGCCAAGGCCACTTCCTGTCTAGGGAATATACCTTGGGAAAACTGAAAATCAATAAGAAAAAGCCACCTCCAAATTTAGGGCTGCACTGACTACAAGAACCTCAACTTGGGTACACCTTAAATATCCCAGGAAATATAAAAATGGTTCAAAACATTGTGGTACTTATGTACGATGGAATATCCCTCAGCCATGAAATCAATGTCATAAGACCAGTAGCAGCAAAGTGAGTGGATTCAGGAACGATGATTCTAAGTGAAATAAGTCACACAGAAAAAGAAACTTATCATAAGATATCACTTATGAAGATCCTGTAAACATGGCTACACGTGAACTGAGTTAGGAAAGGGAACAGAGTCTCACATTTAGAAAACACTCTTATGCCTGCCTAAAGGGGATGGAGAGGTGGGGTGATGCATAAAACCAGAGTTTGATATAAGCACAGGGACCGTTCCAAAAACCAACTTTGGAATAGACAAGACCTACACATTCCTCAGTGAAAGAGACTCAAAACCCCATATTTCCCGCAGAGGAATATATCTGACTAGTAAGAATCTTAAAATCTATGTATTGATATGACTCCATAAGGAGAACAAGTGTGTCTAGAGTGGCATAAACATGGCAGCGAGAATCAGCTCAAACCCACTATAAAAAGGAATTTCAAAGGAAAACCAAAAAACAGGGAAATTCTTTACAATTCCTTCAGGGTGTCTGAGGAAACCTGGAAAGACCCTATCTACAATGACAGCTGGATGTGGCATAAGGCTGGACACTTGGAACTGAGAGGATTGGTGAGATTGGGTGAGCAAATGCAGACCCTTTCAAGCAATAATGCATGGCCCCCATTCCATGGGTCCCAACTCTCCAGGTTGAAGGGAATATTACTACAGCTATAACATGTACAGGAAACCTAGAGAATGGACACACTGTGAATACGAAAGGTTTCTAAAACTCAACGAATAGTCCCTCTCCTGGTGCTCCAGTTTGACTTTCCAACTGCCTTACTATCAATCTCCCAACTTGGAGAGACAGGCCCTTTAACCTCCTGGTTTGCACAGGTTCCAATTGGGCAGAGGATGGAAGGGACGAGGGAGAATCCATGAGAGAGTAGCTGTTAGGCATTTGGACGGGCACATGTCACTCTAATTTCCCGGCAGGAAGAAGAATTAACCAAAGTCTCAGCCACCCACCGGGAACCAGTATAGGACATGATCCAAAATTTTGGACTTGCGTTCAGCTCCCAAAAAACGAGTTGAGAAATGGAGCTCAGGGGCACAGCAATTCACAAACTGGCAGAGTGATAAAGGACAACTATCGTCCAAAAATCTGTTGAGGGAAGTCAACGAGGCGGACTTGAAAGCGAGGCAAAATAGCAGGAAACAGATTTCAAGAGGTACCTTGGAATCGCCTGTAAAGCACAGGAAGAGGGGCACAACTTGGACAATGATGCACTTGGCCAAAAAGGGCGTATGCGTTTTCTCCTGAATATATTCAGGAGAAAACGCATACGCCCTTTTTGGCCAAGCAAGCAAGCGGCAATGCAAATCTGCACTACCAAGAAGTATCACTTCCCACCGGTCAAAAGGGACATCCACAAAATGTGTAAAAACCAGAAAGGCAAGACAGGCCCTGGAGAACAGGGATCCTTGCTATGCTGATGGGCGGGATGTAAATTGCCAACTGCCTCACTGGAGGAGTGCATTGTGTTCCCTAAAACAAGTAAACAACAGAGCTACAGAGCCAAGGCCACTTCCTGTCTAGGGAATATACCTTGGGAAAACTGAAAATCAATAAGAAAGAGCCACCTCCAAATTTAGGGCTGCACTGACTACAAGAACCTCAACTTGGGTACACCTTAAATATCCCAGGAAATATAAAAATGGTTCAAAACATTGTGGTACTTATGAACGATGGAATATCCCTCAGCCATGAAATCAATGTCATAAGACCAGTAGCAGCAAAGTGAGTGGATTCAGGTACGATGATTCTAAGTGAAATAAGTCACACAGAAAAAGAAACTTATCATAAGATATCACTTATGAAGATCCTGTAAACATGGCTACACGTGAACTGAGTTAGGAAAGAGAACAGAGTCTCACATTTAGAAAACACTCTTATGCCTGCCTAAAGGGGATGGAGAGGTGGGGTGATGCATAAAACCAGAGTTTGATATAAGCACAGGGACCGTTCCAAAAACCAACTTTGGAATAGACAAGACCTACACCTTCCTCAGTGAAAGAGACTCAAAACCCCATATTTCCCGCAGAGGAATATATCTGACTAGTAAGAATCTTAAAATCTATGTATTGATATGACTCCATAAGGAGAACAAGTGTGTCTAGAGTGGCATAAACATGGCAGCGAGAATCAGCTCAAACCCACTATAAAAAGGAATTTCAAAAGCTAAACCAAAGAACAGGGAAATTCTTTACAATTCCTTCAGGGTGTCTGAGGAAACCTGGAAAGACCCTATCTACAATGACAGCTGGATGTGGCATAAGGCTGGACACTTGGGACTGAGAGGATTGGTGAGATTGGGTGAGCAAATGCAGACCCTTTCAAGCAATAATGCATGGCCCCCATTCCATGGGTCCCAACTCTCCAGGTTGAAGGGAATATTACTACAGCTATAACATGTACAGGAAACCTAGAGAATGGACACACTGTGAATACGAAAGGTTTCTAAAACTCAACGAATAGTCCCTCTCCTGGTGCTCCAGTTTGACTTTCCAACTGCCTTACTATCAATCTCCCAACTTGGAGAGACAGGCCCTTTAACCTCCTGGTTTGCACAGGTTCCCAATTTGGCAGAGGATGGAAGGGACGAGGGAGAACCCATGAGAGAGTAGCTGTTAGGCATTTGGACGGGCACATGTCACTCTAATTTCCCGGCAGGAAGAAGAATTAACCAAAGCCTCAGCCACCCACCGGGATCCAGTATAGGACATGATCCAAAATTTTGGACTTGCGTTCAGCTCACAAAAAACGAGTTGAGAAATGGAGCTCAGGGGCACAGCAATTCACAAACTGGCAGAGTGATAAAGGACAACTATCGTCCAAAAATCTGTTGAGGGAAGTCAACGAGGCGGACTTGAAAGCGAGGCAAAATAGCAGGAAACAGATTTCAAGAGGTACCTTGGAATCGCCTGTAAAGCACAGGAAGAGGGGCACAACTTGGACAATGATGCACTTGGCCAAAAAGGGCGTATGCGTTTTCTCCTGAATATATTCAGGAGAAAACGCATACGCCCTTTTTGGCCAAGCAAGCAAGCAGGCAATGCAAATCTGCACTACAAAGAAGTATCACTTCCCACCGGTCAAAAGGGACATCCACAAAATATGTAAAAACCAGAAAGGCAAGACAGGCCCTGGAGAACATGGAGCCTTGTTATGCTGATGGGCGGGATGTAAATTGCCAACTGCCTCACTGGAGGAGTGCATTGTGTTCCCTAAAACAAGTAAACAACAGAGCTACAGAGCCAAGGCCACTTCCAGTCTAGGGAATATACCTTGGGAAAACTGAAAATCAATAAGAAAGAGCCACCTCCAAATTTAGGGCTGCACTGACTACAAGAACCTCAACTTGGGTACACCTTAAATATCCCAGGAAATATAAAAATCGTTCAAAACTTTGTGGTACTTACGTATGATGGAATATCCCTCAGCCATGAAATCAATGTCATAAGACCAGTAGCAGCAAAGTGAGTGGATTCAGGTACGATGATTCTAAGTGAAATAAGTCACACAGAAAAAGAAACTTATCATAAGATATCACTTATGAAGATCCTGTAAACATGGCTACACGTGAACTGAGTTAGGAAAGAGAACAGAGTCTCACATTTAGAAAACACTCTTATGCCTGCATAAAGGGGATGGAGAGGTGGGGTGATGCATAAAACCAGAGTTTGATATAAGCACAGGGACCGTTCCAAAAACCAACTTTGGAATAGACAAGACCTACACCTTCCTCAGTGAAAGAGACTCAAAACCCCATATTTCCCGCAGAGGAATATATCTGACTAGTAAGAATCTTAAAATCTATGTATTGATATGACTCCATAAGGAGAACAAGTGTGTCTAGAGTGGCATAAACATGGCAGCGAGAATCAGCTCAAACCCACTATAAAAAGGAATTTCAAAAGCAAAACCAAAAAACAGGGAAATTCTTTACAATTCCTTCAGGGTGTCTGAGGAAACCTGGAAAGACCCTATCTACAATGACAGCTGGATGTGGCATAAGGCTGGACACTTGGAACTGAGAGGATTGGTGAGATTGGGTGAGCAAATGCAGACCCTTTCAAGCAATAATGCATGGCCCCCATTCCATGGGTCCCAACTCTCCAGGTTGAAGGGAATATTACTACAGCTATAACATGTACAGGAAACCTAGAGAATGGACACACTGTGAATACGAAAGGTTTCTAAAACTCAACGAATAGTCCCTCTCCTGGTGCTCCAGTTTGACTTTCCAACTGCCTTACTATCAATCTCCCAACTTGGAGAGACAGGCCCTTTAACCTCCTGGTTTGCACAGGTTCCAATTTGGCAGAGGATGGAAGGGACGAGGGAGAATCCATGAGAGAGTAGCTGTTAGGCATTTGGACGGGCACATGTCACTCTAATTTCCCGGCAGGAAGAAGAATTAACCAAAGTCTCAGCCACCCACCGGGAACCAGTATAGGACATGATCCAAAATTTTGGACTTGCGTTCAGCTCCCAAAAAACGAGTTGAGAAATGGAGCTCAGGGGCACAGCAATTCACAAACTGGCAGAATGATAAAGGACAACTATCGTCCAAAAATCTGTTGAGGGAAGTCAACGAGGCGGACTTGAAAGTGAGGCAAAATAGCAGGAAACAGATTTCAAGAGGTACCTTGGAATCGCCTGTAAAGCACAGGAAGAGGGGCACAACTTGGACAATGATGCACTTGGCCAAAAAGGTCGTATGCGTTTTCTCCTGAATATATTCAGGAGAAAACGCATATGCCCTTTTTGGCCAAGCAAGCAAGCAGGCAATGCAAATCTGCACTACAAAGAAGTATCACTTCCCACCGGTCAAAAGGGACATCCACAGAATGTGTAAAAACCAGAAAGGCAAGACAGGCCCTGGAGAACATGGAGCCTTGTTATGCTGATGGGCGGGATGTAAATTGCCAACTGCCTCACTGGAGGAGTGCATTGTGTTCCCTAAAACAAGTAAACAACAGAGCTACAGAGCCAAGGCCACTTCCAGTCTAGGGAATATACCTTGGGAAAACTGAAAATCAATAAGAAAGAGCCACCTCCAAATTTAGGGCTGCACTGACTACAAGAACCTCAACTTGGGTACACCTTAAATATCCCAGGAAATATAAAAATGGTTCAAAACATTGTGGTACTTACGTACGATGGAATATTCCTCAGCCATGACATCAATGTCATAAGACCAGTAGCAGCAAAGTGAGTGGATTCAGGAACGATGATTCTAAGTGAAATAAGTCACACAGAAAAAGAAACTTATCATAAGATATCACTTATGAAGATCCTGTAAACATGGCTACACGTGAACTGAGTTAGGAAAGAGAACAGAGTCTCACATTTAGAAAACACTCTTATGCCTGCCTAAAGGGGATGGAGAGGTGGGGTGATGCATAAAACCAAAGTTTGATATAAGCACAGGGACCGTTCCAAAAACCAACTTTGGAATAGACAAGACCTCCACATTCCTCAGTGAAAGAGACTCAAAACCCCATATTTCCCGCAGAGGAATATATCTGACTATTAAGAATCTTAAAATCTATGTATTGATATTACTCCATAAGGAGAACAAGTGTGTCTAGAGTGGCATAAACATGGCAGCGAGAATCAGCTCAAACCCACTATAAAAAGGAATTTCAAAAGCAAAACCAAAAAACAGGGAAATTCTTTACAATTCCTTCAGGGTGTCTGAGGAAACCTGGAAAGACCCTATCTACAATGACAGCTGGATGTGGCATAAGGCTGGACACTTGGAACTGAGAGGATTGGTGAGATTGGGTGAGCAAATGCAGACCCTTTCAAGCAATAATGCATGGCCCCCATTCCATGGGTCCCAACTCTCCAGGTTGAAGGGAATATTACTACAGCTATAACATGTACAGGAAACCTAGAGAATGGACACACTGTGAATACGAAAGGTTTCTAAAACTCAACGAATAGTCCCTCTCCTGGTGCTCCAGTTTGACTTTCCAACTGCCTTACTATCAATCTCCCAACTTGGAGAGACAGGCCCTTTAACCTCCTGGTTTGCACAGGTTCCAATTTGGCAGAGGATGGAAGGGACGAGGGAGAATCCATGAGAGAGTAGCTGTTAGGCATTTGGACGGGCACATGTCACTCTAATTTCCCGGCAGGAAGAAGAATTAACCAAAGTCTCAGCCACCCACCGGGAACCAGTATAGGACATGATCCAAAATTTTGGACTTGCGTTCAGCTCCCAAAAAACAAGTTGAGAAATGGAGCTCAGGGGCACAGCAATTCACAAACTGGCAGAGTGATAAAGGACAACTATCGTCCAAAAATCTGTTGAGGGAAGTCAACGAGGCGGACTTGAAAGCGAGGCAAAATAGCAGGAAACAGATTTCAAGAGGTACCTTGGAATCGCCTGTAAAGCACAGGAAGAGGGGCACAACTTGGACAATGATGCACTTGGCCAAAAAGGGCGTATGCGTTTTCTCCTGAATATATTCAGGAGAAAACGCATACGCCCTTTTTGGCCAAGCAAGCAAGCAGCAATGCAAATCTGCACTACCAAGAAGTATCACTTCCCACCGGTCAAAAGGGACATCCACAAAATGTGTAAAAACCAGAAAGGCAAGACAGGCCCTGGAGAACAGGGATCCTTGTTATGCTGATGGGCGGGATGTAAATTGCCAACTGCCTCACTGGAGGAGTGCATTGTGTTCCCTAATACAAGTAAACAACAGAGCTACAGAGCCAAGGCCACTTCCTGTCTAGGGAATATACCTTGGGAAAACTGAAAATCAATAAGAAAGAGCCACCTCCAAATTTAGGGCTGCACTGACTACAAGAACCTCAACTTGGGTACACCTTAAATATCCCAGGAAATATAAAAATGGTTCAAAACATTGTGGTACTTATGTACGATGGAATATCCCTCAGCCATGAAATCAATGTCATAAGACCAGTAGCAGCAAAGTGAGTGGATTCAGGTACGATGATTCTAAGTGAAATAAGTCACACAGAAAAAGAAACTTATCATAAGATATCACTTATGAAGATCCTGTAAACATGGCTACACGTGAACTGAGTTAGGAAAGAGAACAGAGTCTCACATTTAGAAAACACTCTTATGCCTGCCTAAAGGGGATGGAGAGGTGGGGTGATGCATAAAACCAGAGTTTGATATAAGCACAGGGACCGTTCCAAAAACCAACTTTGGAATAGACAAGACCTACACCTTCCTCAGTGAAAGAGACTCAAAACCCCATATTTCCCGCAGAGGAATATATCTGACTAGTAAGAATCTAAAAACCTATGTATTGATATGTCTCCATAAGGGAATCAAGTGTGTCTAGAGTGGCATAAACATGGCAGCGAGAATCAGCTCAAACCCACAATAAAAAGGAATTTCAAAAGCAAAACCAAAAAACAGGGAAATTCTTTACACTTCTTTCAGGGTGTCTGAGGAAACCTGGAAAGACCCTATCTACAATGACAGCTGGATGTGGCATAAGGCTGGACACTTGGGACTGAGAGGATTGGTGAGATTCGGTGAGCAAATGCAGACCCTTTCAAGCAATAATGCATGGCCCCCATTCCATGGGTCCCAACTCTCCAGGTTGAAGGGAATATTACTACAGCTATAACATGTACAGGAAACTTAGAGAATGTACACACTGTGAATACGAAAGGTTTCTAAAACTCAACGAATAGTCCCTCTCCTGGTGCTCCAGTTTGACTTTCCAACTGCCTTACTATCAATCTCCCAACTTGGAGAGACAGGCCCTTTAACCTCCTGGTTTGCACAGGTTCCCAATTTGGCAGAGAATGGAAGGGACGAGGGAGAACCCATGAGAGAGTAGCTGTTAGGCATTTGGACGGGCACATGTCACTCTAATTTCCCGGCAGGAAGAAGAATTAACCAAAGTCTCAGCCACCCACCGGGAACCAGTATAGGACATGATCCAAAATTTTGGAGTGGCGTTCAGCTCCCAAAAAACGAGTTGAGAAATCGAGCTCAGGGGCACAGCAATTCACAAACTGGCAGAATGATAAAGGACAACTATCGTCCAAAAATCTGTTGAGGGAAGTCAACGAGGCGGACTTGAAAGTGAGGCAAAATAGCAGGAAACAGATTTCAAGAGGTACCTTGGAATCGCCTGTAAAGCACAGGAAGAGGGGCACAACTTGGACAATGATGCACTTGGCCAAAAAGGGCGTATGCGTTTTCTCCTGAATATATTCAGGAGAAAACGCATACGCCCTTTTTGGCCAAGCAAGCAAGCAGGCAATGCAAATCTGCACTACAAAGAAGTATCACTTCCCTCCGGTCAAAAGGGACATCCAGAAAATGTGTAAAAACCAGAAAGGCAAGACAGGCCCTGGAGAACAGGGAGCCTTGCTATGCTGATGGGCGGGAGGTAAATTGCCAACTGCCTCACTGGAGGAGTGCATTGTGTTCCCTAAAACAAGTAAACAACAGAGCTACAGAGCCAAGGCCACTTCCAGTCTAGGGAATATACCTTGGGAAAACTGAAAATCAATAAGAAAGACCCACCTCCGAATTCAGGGCTGCACTGACTACAAGAACCTCAACTTGGGTACACCTTAAATATCCCAGGAAATATAAAAATGGTTCAAAACATTGTGGTACTTATGTACGATGGAATATCCCTCAGCCATGAAATCAATGTCATAAGACCAGTAGCAGCAAAGTGAGTGGATTCAGGTAGAGGATTCTAAGTGAAATAAGTCACACAGAAAAAGAAACTTATCATAAGATATCACTTATGAAGATCCTGTAAACATGGCTACACGTGAACTGAGTTAGGAAAGAGAACAGTGTCTCACATTTAGAAAACACTCTTATGCCTGCATAAAGGGGAAGGAGAGGTGGGGTGATGCATAAAACCAGAGTTTGATATAAGCACACGGACCGTTTCCAAAACCAACTTTGGAATAGACAAGACCTACACCTTCCTCAGTGAAAGAGACTCAAAACCCCATATTTCCCGCAGAGGAATATATCTGACTAGTAAGAATCTTAAAACCTATGTATTGATATGACTCCATAAGGGAATCAAGTGTGTCTAGAGTGGCATAAACATGGCAGCGAGAATCAGCTCAAACTCAGTATAAAAAGGAATTTCAAAAGCAAAACCAAAAAACAGGGAAATTCTTTACAATTCCTTCAGGGTGTCTGAGGAAACCTGGAAAGACCCTATCTACAATGACAGCTGGATGTGGCATAAGGCTGGACACTTGGGACTGAGAGGATTGGTGAGATTGGGTGAGCAAATGCAGACCCTTTCAAGCAATAATGCATGGCCCCCATTCCATGGGTCCCAACTCTCCAGGTTCAAGGGAATATTACTACAGCTATAACATGTACAGGAAACCTAGAGAATGGACACACTGTGAATACGAAAGGTTTCTAAAACTCAACGAATAGTCCCTCTCCTGGTGCTCCAGTTTGACTTTCCAACTGCCTTACTATCAATCTCCCAACTTGGAGAGACAGGCCCTTTAACCTCCTGGTTTGCACAGGTTCCCAATTTGGCAGAGGATGGAAGGGACGAGGGAGAACCCATGAGAGAGTAGCTGTTAGGCATTTGGACGGGCACATGTCACTCTAATTTCCCGGCAGGAAGAAGAATTAACCAAAGTCTCAGCCACCCACCGGGAACCAGGATAGGACATGATCCAAAATTTTGGACTTGCGTTCAGCTCACAAAAAACGAGTTGAGCAATGGAGCTCAGGGGCACAGCAATTCACAAACTGGCAGAGTGATAAAGGACAACTATCGTCCAAAATTCTGTTGAGGGAAGTCAACGAGGCGGACTTGAAAGCGAGGCAAAATAGCAGGAAACAGATTTCAAGAGGTACCTTGGAATCACCTGTAAAGCACAGGAAGAGGGGCACAACTTGGACAATGATGCACTTGGCCAAAAAGGGCGTATGCGTTTTCTCCTGAATATATTCAGGAGAAAACGCATACGCCCTTTTTGGCCAAGCAAGCAAGCAGGCAATGCAAATCTGCACTACAAAGAAGTATCACTTCCCACCGGTCAAAAGGGACATCCACAAAATATGTGAAAACCAGAAAGGCAAGACAGGCCCTGGAGAACAGGGAGCCTTGTTATGCTGATGGGCGGGATGTAAATTGCCAACTGCCTCACTGGAGGAGTGCATTGTGTTCCCTAAAACAAGTAAACAACAGAGCTACAGAGCCAAGGCCACTTCCAGTCTAGGGAATATACCTTGGGAAAAGTGAATATCAATAATAAAGAGCCACCTCCAAATTTAGGGCTGCACTGACTACAAGAACCTCAACTTGGGTACACCTTAAATATCCCAGGAAATATAAAAATGGTTCAAAACATTGTGGTACTTATGTACGATGGAATATCCCTCAGCCATGAAATCAATGTCATAAGACCAGTAGCAGCAAAGTGAGTGGATTCAGGTACGATGATTCTAAGTGAAATAAGTCACACAGAAAAAGAAACTTATCATAAGATATCACTTATGAAGATCCTGTAAACATGGCTACACGTGAACTGAGTTAGGAAAGAGAACAGAGTCTCACATTTAGAAAACACTCTTATGCCTGCCTAAAGGGGATGGAGAGGTGGGGTGATGCATAAAACCAGAGTTTGATATAAGCACAGGGACCGTTCCAAAAACCAACTTTGGAATAGACAAGACCTACACCTTCCTCAGTGAAAGAGACTCAAAACCCCATATTTCCCGCAGAGGAATATATCTGACTAGTAAGAATCTTAAAATCTATGTATTGATATGACTCCATAAGGAGAACAATTGTGTCTAGAGTGGCATAAACATGGCAGCGAGAATCAGCTCAAACCCACTATAAAAAGGAATTTCAAAAGCAAAACCAAAAAACAGGGAAATTCTTTACAATTCCTTCAGGGTGTCTGAGGAAACCTGGAAAGACCCTATCTACAATGACAGCTGGATGTGGCATAAGGCTGGACACTTGGGACTGAGAGGATTGGTGAGATTGGGTGAGCAAATGCAGACCCTTTCAAGCAATAATGCATGGCCCCCATTCCATGGGTCCCAACTCTACAGGTTCAAGGGAATATTACTACAGCTATAACATGTACAGGAAACCTAGAGAATGGACACACTGTGAATACGAAAGGTTTCTAAAACTCAACGAATAGTCCCTCTCCTGGTGCTCCAGTTTGACTTTCCAACTGCCTTACTATCAATCTCCCAACTTGGAGAGACAGGCCCTTTAACCTCCTGGTTTGCACAGGTTCCCAATTTGGCAGAGGATGGAAGGAACGAGGGAGAACCCATGAGAGAGTAGCTGTTAGGCATTTGGAAGGGCACATGTCACTCTAATTTCCAGGAAGGAAGAAGAATTAACCAAAGTCTCAGCCACCCACCGGGAACCAGTATAGGACATGAACCAAAATTTTGGACTTGCGTTCAGCTCACAAAAAACGAGTTGAGAAATGGAGCTCAGGGGCACAGCAATTCACAAACTGGCAGAGTGATAAAGGACAACTATCGTCCAAAAATCTGTTGAGGGAAGTCAACGAGGCGGTCTTGAAAGCGAGGCAAAATAGCAGGAAACAGATTTCAAGAGGTACCTTGGAATCGCCTGTAAAGCACAGGAAGAGGGGCACAACTTGGACAATGATGCACTTGGCCAAAAAGGGCGTATGCGTTTTCTCCTGAATATATTCAGGAGAAAACGCATACGCCCTTTTTGGCCAAGCAAGCAAGCAGGCAATGCAAATCTGCACTACAAAGAAGTATCACTTCCCTCCGGTCAAAAGGGACATCCACAAAATGTGTAAAAACCAGAAAGGCAAGACAGGCCCTGGAGAACAGGGAGCCTTGCTATGCTGATGGGCGGGATGTAAATTGCCAACTGCCTCACTGGAGGAGTGCATTGTGTTCCCTAAAACAAGTAAACAACAGAGCTACAGGGCCAAGGCCACTTCCAGTCTAGGGAATATACCTTGGGAAAACTGAAAATCAATAAGAAAGACCCACCTCCGAATTCAGGGCTGCACTGACTACAAGAACCTCAACTTGGGTACACCTTAAATATCCCAGGAAATATAAAAATGGTTCAAAACTTTGTGGTACTTACGTACGATGGAATATTCCTCAGTCATGACATCAATGTCATAAGACCAGTAGCAGCAAAGTGAGTGGATTCAGGTACGATGATTCTAAGTGAAATAAGTCACACAGAAAAAGAAACTTATCATAAGATATCACTTATGAAGATCCTGTAAACATGGCTACACGTGAACTGAGTTAGGAAAGAGAACAGAGTCTCACATTTAGAAAACACTCTTATGCCTGCATTAAGGGGATGGAGAGGTGGGGTGATGCATAAAACCAAAGTTTGATATAAGCACAGGGACCATTTCAAAAACCAACTTTGGAATAGACAAGACCTACACCTTCCTCAGTGAAAGAGACTCAAAACCCCATATTTCCCGCTGAGGAATATATCTGACTAGTAAGAATCTTAAAACCTATGTATTGATATGACTCCATAAGGGAATCAAGTGTGTCTAGAGTGGCATAAACATGGCAGCGAGAATCAGCTCAAACTCAGTATAAAAAGGAATTTCAAAAGCAAAACCAAAAAACAGGGAAATTCTTTACAATTCCTTCAGGGTGTCTGAGGAAACCTGGAAAGACCCTATCTACAATGACAGCTGGATGTGGCATAAGGCTGGACACTTGGGACTGAGAGTATTGGTGAGATTGGGTGAGCAAATGCAGACCCTTTCAAGCAATAATGCATGGCCCCCATTCCATGGGTCCCAACTCTCCAGGTTGAAGGGAATATTACTACAGCTATAACATGTACAGGAAACCTAGAGAATGTACACACTGTGAATAAGAAAGGTTTCTAAAACTCAACGAATAGTCCCTCTCCTGGTGCTCCAGTTTGACTTTCCAACTGACTTACTATCAATCTCCCAACTTGGAGAGACAGGCCCTTTAACCTCTTGGTTTGCACAGGTTCCCAATTTGGCAGAGGATGGAAGGGACGAGGGAGAACCCATGAGAGAGTAGCTGTTAGGCATTTGGACGGGCACATGTCACTCTAATTTCCCGGAAGGAAGAAGAATTAACCAAAGTCTCAGCCACCCACCGGGAACCAGTATAGGACATGATCCAAAATTTTGGACTTGCGTTCAGCTCACAAAAAACGAGTTGAGAAATGGAGCTCAGGGGCACAGCAATTCACAAACTGGCAGAGTGATAAAGGACAACTATCGTCCAAAAATCTGTTGAGGGAAGTCAACGAGGCGGACTTGAAAGCGAGGCAAAATAGCAGGAAACAGATTTCAAGAGGTACCTTGGAATTGCCTGTAAAGCACAGGAAGAGGGGCACAACTTGGACAATGATGCACTTGGCCAAAAAGGGCGTATGCGTTTTCTCCTGAATATATTCAGGAGAAAATGCATACGCCCTTTTTGGCCAAGCAAGCAAGCAGGCAATGCAAATCTGCACTACAAAGAAGTATCACTTCCCTCCGGTCAAAAGGGACATCCAGAAAATGTGTAAAAACCAGAAAGGCAAGACAGGCCCTGGAGAACAGGGAGCCTTGCTATGCTGATGGGCGGGATGTAAATTGCCAACTGCCTCACTGGAGGAGTGCATTGTGTTCCCTAAAACAAGTAAACAACAGAGCTACAGAGCCAAGGCCACTTCCAGTCTAGGGAATATACCTTGGGAAAACTGAAAATCAATAAGAAAGACCCACCTCCGAATTCAGGGCTGCACTGACTACAAGAACCTCAACTTGGGTACACCTTAAATATCCCAGGAAATATAAAAATGGTTCAAAACATTGTGGTACTTATGTACGATGGAATATCCCTCAGCCATGAAATCAATGTCATAAGACCAGTAGCAGCAAAGTGAGTGGATTCAGGTAGAGGATTCTAAGTGAAATAAGTCACACAGAAAAAGAAACTTATCATAAGATATCACTTATGAAGATCCTGTAAACATGGCTACACGTGAACTGAGTTAGGAAAGAGAACAGTGTCTCACATTTAGAAAACACTCTTATGCCTGCATAAAGGGGAAGGAGAGGTGGGGTGATGCATAAAACCAGAGTTTGATATAAGCACACGGACCGTTTCCAAAACCAACTTTGGAATAGACAAGACCTACACCTTCCTCAGTGAAAGAGACTCAAAACCCCATATTTCCCGCAGAGGAATATATCTGACTAGTAAGAATCTTAAAACCTATGTATTGATATGACTCCATAAGGGAATCAAGTGTGTCTAGAGTGGCATAAACATGGCAGCGAGAATCAGCTCAAACTCAGTATAAAAAGGAATTTCAAAAGCAAAACCAAAAAACAGGGAAATTCTTTACAATTCCTTCAGGGTGTCTGAGGAAACCTGGAAAGACCCTATCTACAATGACAGCTGGATGTGGCATAAGGCTGGACACTTGGGACTGAGAGGATTGGTGAGATTGGGTGAGCAAATGCAGACCCTTTCAAGCAATAATGCATGGCCCCCATTCCATGGGTCCCAACTCTCCAGGTTCAAGGGAATATTACTACAGCTATAACATGTACAGGAAACCTAGAGAATGGACACACTGTGAATACGAAAGGTTTCTAAAACTCAACGAATAGTCCCTCTCCTGGTGCTCCAGTTTGACTTTCCAACTGCCTTACTATCAATCTCCCAACTTGGAGAGACAGGCCCTTTAACCTCCTGGTTTGCACAGGTTCCCAATTTGGCAGAGGATGGAAGGGACGAGGGAGAACCCATGAGAGAGTAGCTGTTAGGCATTTGGACGGGCACATGTCACTCTAATTTCCCGGCAGGAAGAAGAATTAACCAAAGTCTCAGCCACCCACCGGGAACCAGGATAGGACATGATCCAAAATTTTGGACTTGCGTTCAGCTCACAAAAAACGAGTTGAGCAATGGAGCTCAGGGGCACAGCAATTCACAAACTGGCAGAGTGATAAAGGACAACTATCGTCCAAAATTCTGTTGAGGGAAGTCAACGAGGCGGACTTGAAAGCGAGGCAAAATAGCAGGAAACAGATTTCAAGAGGTACCTTGGAATCACCTGTAAAGCACAGGAAGAGGGGCACAACTTGGACAATGATGCACTTGGCCAAAAAGGGCGTATGCGTTTTCTCCTGAATATATTCAGGAGAAAACGCATACGCCCTTTTTGGCCAAGCAAGCAAGCAGGCAATGCAAATCTGCACTACAAAGAAGTATCACTTCCCACCGGTCAAAAGGGACATCCACAAAATATGTGAAAACCAGAAAGGCAAGACAGGCCCTGGAGAACAGGGAGCCTTGTTATGCTGATGGGCGGGATGTAAATTGCCAACTGCCTCACTGGAGGAGTGCATTGTGTTCCCTAAAACAAGTAAACAACAGAGCTACAGAGCCAAGGCCACTTCCAGTCTAGGGAATATACCTTGGGAAAAGTGAATATCAATAATAAAGAGCCACCTCCAAATTTAGGGCTGCACTGACTACAAGAACCTCAACTTGGGTACACCTTAAATATCCCAGGAAATATAAAAATGGTTCAAAACATTGTGGTACTTATGTACGATGGAATATCCCTCAGCCATGAAATCAATGTCATAAGACCAGTAGCAGCAAAGTGAGTGGATTCAGGTACGATGATTCTAAGTGAAATAAGTCACACAGAAAAAGAAACTTATCATAAGATATCACTTATGAAGATCCTGTAAACATGGCTACACGTGAACTGAGTTAGGAAAGAGAACAGAGTCTCACATTTAGAAAACACTCTTATGCCTGCCTAAAGGGGATGGAGAGGTGGGGTGATGCATAAAACCAGAGTTTGATATAAGCACAGGGACCGTTCCAAAAACCAACTTTGGAATAGACAAGACCTACACCTTCCTCAGTGAAAGAGACTCAAAACCCCATATTTCCCGCAGAGGAATATATCTGACTAGTAAGAATCTTAAAATCTATGTATTGATATGACTCCATAAGGAGAACAATTGTGTCTAGAGTGGCATAAACATGGCAGCGAGAATCAGCTCAAACCCACTATAAAAAGGAATTTCAAAAGCAAAACCAAAAAACAGGGAAATTCTTTACAATTCCTTCAGGGTGTCTGAGGAAACCTGGAAAGACCCTATCTACAATGACAGCTGGATGTGGCATAAGGCTGGACACTTGGGACTGAGAGGATTGGTGAGATTGGGTGAGCAAATGCAGACCCTTTCAAGCAATAATGCATGGCCCCCATTCCATGGGTCCCAACTCTACAGGTTCAAGGGAATATTACTACAGCTATAACATGTACAGGAAACCTAGAGAATGGACACACTGTGAATACGAAAGGTTTCTAAAACTCAACGAATAGTCCCTCTCCTGGTGCTCCAGTTTGACTTTCCAACTGCCTTACTATCAATCTCCCAACTTGGAGAGACAGGCCCTTTAACCTCCTGGTTTGCACAGGTTCCCAATTTGGCAGAGGATGGAAGGAACGAGGGAGAACCCATGAGAGAGTAGCTGTTAGGCATTTGGAAGGGCACATGTCACTCTAATTTCCAGGAAGGAAGAAGAATTAACCAAAGTCTCAGCCACCCACCGGGAACCAGTATAGGACATGAACCAAAATTTTGGACTTGCGTTCAGCTCACAAAAAACGAGTTGAGAAATGGAGCTCAGGGGCACAGCAATTCACAAACTGGCAGAGTGATAAAGGACAACTATCGTCCAAAAATCTGTTGAGGGAAGTCAACGAGGCGGTCTTGAAAGCGAGGCAAAATAGCAGGAAACAGATTTCAAGAGGTACCTTGGAATCGCCTGTAAAGCACAGGAAGAGGGGCACAACTTGGACAATGATGCACTTGGCCAAAAAGGGCGTATGCGTTTTCTCCTGAATATATTCAGGAGAAAACGCATACGCCCTTTTTGGCCAAGCAAGCAAGCAGGCAATGCAAATCTGCACTACAAAGAAGTATCACTTCCCTCCGGTCAAAAGGGACATCCACAAAATGTGTAAAAACCAGAAAGGCAAGACAGGCCCTGGAGAACAGGGAGCCTTGCTATGCTGATGGGCGGGATGTAAATTGCCAACTGCCTCACTGGAGGAGTGCATTGTGTTCCCTAAAACAAGTAAACAACAGAGCTACAGGGCCAAGGCCACTTCCAGTCTAGGGAATATACCTTGGGAAAACTGAAAATCAATAAGAAAGACCCACCTCCGAATTCAGGGCTGCACTGACTACAAGAACCTCAACTTGGGTACACCTTAAATATCCCAGGAAATATAAAAATGGTTCAAAACTTTGTGGTACTTACGTACGATGGAATATTCCTCAGTCATGACATCAATGTCATAAGACCAGTAGCAGCAAAGTGAGTGGATTCAGGTACGATGATTCTAAGTGAAATAAGTCACACAGAAAAAGAAACTTATCATAAGATATCACTTATGAAGATCCTGTAAACATGGCTACACGTGAACTGAGTTAGGAAAGAGAACAGAGTCTCACATTTAGAAAACACTCTTATGCCTGCATTAAGGGGATGGAGAGGTGGGGTGATGCATAAAACCAAAGTTTGATATAAGCACAGGGACCATTTCAAAAACCAACTTTGGAATAGACAAGACCTACACCTTCCTCAGTGAAAGAGACTCAAAACCCCATATTTCCCGCTGAGGAATATATCTGACTAGTAAGAATCTTAAAACCTATGTATTGATATGACTCCATAAGGGAATCAAGTGTGTCTAGAGTGGCATAAACATGGCAGCGAGAATCAGCTCAAACTCAGTATAAAAAGGAATTTCAAAAGCAAAACCAAAAAACAGGGAAATTCTTTACAATTCCTTCAGGGTGTCTGAGGAAACCTGGAAAGACCCTATCTACAATGACAGCTGGATGTGGCATAAGGCTGGACACTTGGGACTGAGAGTATTGGTGAGATTGGGTGAGCAAATGCAGACCCTTTCAAGCAATAATGCATGGCCCCCATTCCATGGGTCCCAACTCTCCAGGTTGAAGGGAATATTACTACAGCTATAACATGTACAGGAAACCTAGAGAATGTACACACTGTGAATAAGAAAGGTTTCTAAAACTCAACGAATAGTCCCTCTCCTGGTGCTCCAGTTTGACTTTCCAACTGACTTACTATCAATCTCCCAACTTGGAGAGACAGGCCCTTTAACCTCTTGGTTTGCACAGGTTCCCAATTTGGCAGAGGATGGAAGGGACGAGGGAGAACCCATGAGAGAGTAGCTGTTAGGCATTTGGACGGGCACATGTCACTCTAATTTCCCGGAAGGAAGAAGAATTAACCAAAGTCTCAGCCACCCACCGGGAACCAGTATAGGACATGATCCAAAATTTTGGACTTGCGTTCAGCTCACAAAAAACGAGTTGAGAAATGGAGCTCAGGGGCACAGCAATTCACAAACTGGCAGAGTGATAAAGGACAACTATCGTCCAAAAATCTGTTGAGGGAAGTCAACGAGGCGGACTTGAAAGCGAGGCAAAATAGCAGGAAACAGATTTCAAGAGGTACCTTGGAATTGCCTGTAAAGCACAGGAAGAGGGGCACAACTTGGACAATGATGCACTTGGCCAAAAAGGGCGTATGCGTTTTCTCCTGAATATATTCAGGAGAAAATGCATACGCCCTTTTTGGCCAAGCAAGCAAGCAGGCAATGCAAATCTGCACTACAAAGAAGTATCACTTCCCTCCGGTCAAAAGGGACATCCAGAAAATGTGTAAAAACCAGAAAGGCAAGACAGGCCCTGGAGAACAGGGAGCCTTGCTATGCTGATGGGCGGGATGTAAATTGCCAACTGCCTCACTGGAGGAGTGCATTGTGTTCCCTAAAACAAGTAAACAACAGAGCTACAGAGCCAAGGCCACTTCCAGTCTAGGGAATATACCTTGGGAAAACTGAAAATCAATAAGAAAGACCCACCTCCGAATTCAGGGCTGCACTGACTACAAGAACCTCAACTTGGGTACACCTTAAATATCCCAGGAAATATAAAAATGGTTCAAAACATTGTGGTACTTACGTACGATGGAATATCCCTCAGCCATGAAATCAATGTCATAAGACCAGTAGCAGCAAAGTGAGTGGATTCAGGTAGATGATTCTAAGTGAAATAAGTCACACAGAAAAAGAAACTTATCATAAGATATCACTTATGAAGATCCTGTAAACATGGCTACACGTGAACTGAGTTAGGAAAGAGAACAGTGTCTCACATTTAGAAAACACTCTTATGCCTGCATAAAGGGGAAGGAGAGGTGGGGTGATGCATAAAACCAGATTTTGATATAAGCACAGGGACCGTTTCCAAAACCAACTTTGGAATAGACAAGACCTACACCTTCCTCAGTGAAAGAGACTCAAAACCCCATATTTCCCGCAGAGGAATATATCTGACTAGTAAGAATCTTAAAACCTATGTATTGATATGACTCCATACGGGAATCAAGTGTGTCTAGAGTGGCATAAACATGGCAGCGAGAATCAGCTCAAACTCAGTATAAAAAGGAATTTCAAAAGCAAAACCAAAAAACAGGGAAATTCTTTACAATTCCTTCAGGGTGTCTGAGGAAACCTGGAAAGACCCTATCTACAATGACAGCTGGATGTGGCATAAGGCTGGACACTTGGGACTGAGAGGATTGGTGAGATTGGGTGAGCAAATGCAGACCCTTTCAAGCAATAATGCATGGCCCCCATTCCATGGGTCCCAACTCTCCAGGTTCAAGGGAATATTACTACAGCTATAACATGTACAGGAAACCTAGAGAATGGACACACTGTGAATACGAAAGGTTTCTAAAACACAACGAATAGTCCCTCTCCTGGTGCTCCAGTTTGACTTTCCAACTGCCTTACTATCAATCTCCCAACTTGGAGAGACAGGCCCTTTAACCTCCTGGTTTGCACAGGTTCCCAATTTGGCAGAGGATGGAAGGGACGAGGGAGAACCCATGAGAGAGTAGCTGTTAGGCATTTGGACGGGCACATGTCACTCTAATTTCCCGGCAGGAAGAAGAATTAACCAAAGTCTCAGCCACCCACCGGGAACCAGTATAGGACATGATCCAAAATTTTGGACTTGCGTTCAGCTCACAAAAAACGAGTTGAGAAATGGAGCTCAGGGGCACAGCAATTCACAAACTGGCAGAGTGATAAAGGACAACTATCGTCCAAAAATCTGTTGAGGGAAGTCAACGAGGCGGACTTGAAAGCGAGGCAGAATAGCAGGAAACAGATTTCAAGAGGTACCTTGGAATCGCCTGTAAAGCACAGGAAGAGGGGCACAACTTGGACAATGATGCACTTGGCCAAAAAGGGTGTATGCGTTTTCTCCTGAATATATTCAGGAGAAAACGCATACGCCCTTTTTGGCCAAGCAAGCAAGCAGGCAATGCAAATCTGCACTACAAAGAAGTATCACTTCCCACCCGTCAAAAGGGACATCCACAAAATGTGTAAAAACCAGAAAGGCAAGACAGGCCCTGGAGAACAGGGAGCCTTGTTATGCTGATGGGCGGGATGTAAATTGCCAACTGCCTCACTGGAGGAGTGCATTGTGTTCCCTAAAACAAGTAAACAACAGAGCTACAGAGCCAAGGCCACTTCCAGTCTAGGGAATATACCTTGGGAAAACTGAAAATCAATAAGAAAGAGCCACCTCCAAATTTAGGGCTGCACTGACTACAAGAACCTCAACTTGGGTACACCTTAAATATCCCAGGAAATATAAAAATGGTTCAAAACATTGTGGTACTTACGTATGATGCAATATCCCTCAGCCATGAAATCAATGTCATAAGACCAGTAGCAGCAAAGTGAGTGGATTCAGGTACGATGATTCTAAGTGAAATAAGTCACACAGAAAAAGAAACATCATAAGATATCACTTATGAAGATCCTGTAAACATGGCTACACGTGAACTGAGTTAGGAAAGAGAACAGAGTCTCACATTTAGAAAACACTCTTATGCCTGCATAAAGGGGAAGGAGAGGTGGGGTGATGCATAAATCCAGAGTTTGATATAAGCACAGGGACCGTTTCCAAAACCAACTTTGGAATAGACAAGACCTACACCTTCCTCAGTGAAAGAGACTCAAAACCCCATATTTCCCACAGAGGAATATATCTGACTAGTAAGAATCTAAAAACCTATGTATTGATATGTCTACATAAGGGAATCAAGTGTGTCTAGAGTGGCATAAACATGGCAGCGAGAATCAGCTCAAACCCACTCTAAAAAGGAATTTCAAAAGCAAAACCAAAAAACAGGGAAATTCTTTACACTTCTTTCAGGGTGTCTGAGGAAACCTGGAAAGACCCTATCTACAATGACAGCTGGATGTGGCATAAGGCTGGACACTTGGGACTGAGAGGATTGGTGAGATTGGGTGAGCAAATGCAGACCCTTTCAAGCAATAATGCATGGCCCCCATTCCATGGGTCCCAACTCTCCAGGTTGAAGGGAATATTACTACAGATATAACATGTACAGGAAACCTAGAGAATGTACACACTGTGAATACGAAAGGTTTCTAAAACTCAACGAATAGTCCCTCTCCTGGTGCTCCAGTTTGACTTTCCAACTGCCTTACTATCAATCTCCCAACTTGGAGAGGCAGGCCCTTTAACCTCCTGGTTTGCACAGGTTCCCAATTTGGCAGAGGATGGAAGGGACGAGGGAGAACCCATTAGAGAGTAGCTGTTAGGCATTTGGACGGGCACATGTCACTCTAATTTCCCGGCAGGAAGAAGAATTAACCAAAGTCTCAGCCACCCACCGGGAACCAGTATAGGACATGATCCAAAATTTTGGACTTGCGTTCAGCTCCCAAAAAACGAGTTGAGAAATGGAGCTCCGGGGCACAGCAATTCACAAACTGGCAGAGTGATAAAGGACAACTATCGTCCAAAAATCTGTTGAGGGAAGTCAACGAGGCGGACTTGAAAGCGAGGCAAAATAGCAGGAAACAGATTTCAAGAGGTACCTTGGAATCGCCTGTAAAGCACAGGAAGAGGGGCACAACTTGGACAATGATGCACTTGTCCAAAAAGGGCGTATGCGTTTTCTCCTGAATATATTCAGGAGAAAACGCATACGCCCTTTTTGGCCAAGCAAGCAAGCAGGCAATGCAAATCTGCACTACAAAGAAGTATCACTTCCCTCCGGTCAAAAGGGACATCCACAAAATGTGTAAAAACCAGAAAGGCAAGACAGGCCCTGGAGAACAGGGAGCCTTGCTATGTTGATGGGCGGGATGTAAATTGCCAACTGCCTCACTGGAGGAGTGCATTGTGTTCCCTAAAACAAGTAAACAACAGAGCTACAGAGCCAAGGCCACTTCCACTCTAGGGAATATACCTTGGGAAAACTGAAAATCAATAAGAAAGACCCACCTCCGAATTCAGGGCTGCACTGACTACAAGAACCTCAACTTGGGTACACCTTAAATATCCCAGGAAATATAAAAATGGTTCAAAACATTGTGGTACTTACGTACGATGGAATATCCCTCAGCCATGAAATCAATGTCATAAGACCAGTAGCAGCAAAGTGAGTGGATTCAGGTAGATGATTCTAAGTGAAATAAGTCACACAGAAAAAGAAACTTATCATAAGATATCACTTATGAAGATCCTGTAAACATGGCTACACGTGAACTGAGTTAGGAAAGAGAACAGAGTCTCACATTTAGAAAACACTCTTATGCCTGCATAAAGGGGAAGGAGAGGTTGGGTGATGCATAAAACCAGAGTTTGATATAAGCACAGGGACCGTTTCCGAAACCAACTTTGGAATAGACAAGACCTACACCTTCCTCAGTGAAAGAGACTCAAAACCCCATATTTCCCACAGAGGAATATATCTGACTAGTAAGAATCTTAAAACCTATGTATTGATATGTCTCCATAAGGGAATCAAGTGTGTCTAGAGTGGCATAAACATGGCAGCGAGAATCAGCTCAAACTCAGTATAAAAAGGAATTTCAAAAGCAAAACCAAAAAACAGGGAAATTCTTTACAATTCCTTCAGGGTGTCTGCGGAAACCTGGAAAGACCCTGTCTACAATGACAGCTGGATGTGGCATAAGGCTGGACACTTGGGACTGAGAGGATTGGTGAGATTGGGTGAGCAAATGCAGACCCTTTCAAGCAATAATGCATGGCCCCCATTCCATGGGTCCCAACTCTCCAGGTTGAAGGGAATATTACTACAGCTATAACATGTACAGGAAACCTAGAGAATGGACACACTGTGAATACGAAAGGTTTCTAAAACTCAACGACTTGTCCCTCTCCTGGTTCTCCAGTTTGACTTTCCAACTGCCTTACTATCAATCTCCCAACTTGGAGAGACAGGCCCTTTAACCTCCTGGTTTGCACAGGTTCCCAATTTGGCAGAGGATGGAAGGGACGAGGGAGAACCATGAGAGAGTAGCTGTTAGGCATTTGGACGGGCACATGTCACTCTAATTTCCCGGCAGGAAGAAGAATTAACCAAAGTCTCAGCCACCCACAGGGAACCAGTATAGGACATGATCCAAAATTTTGGACTTGCGTTCAGCTCCCAAAAAACGAGTTGAGAAATGGAGCTCAGGGGCACAGCAATTCACAAACTGGCAGAGTGATAAAGGACAACTATCGTCCAAAAATCTGTTGAGGGAAGTCAACGAGGCGGACTTGAAAGCGAGGCAAAATAGCAGGAAACAGATTTCAAGAGGTACCTTGGAATCGCCTGTAAAGCACAGGAAGAGGGGCACAACTTGGACAATGATGCACTTGGCCAAAAAGGGTGTATGCGTTTTCTCCTGAATATATTCAGGAGAAAACGCATACGCCCTTTTTGGCCAAGCAAGCAAGCAGGCAATGCAAATCTGCACTACAAAGAAGTATCACTTCCCACCGGTCAAAAGGGACATCCACAAAATGTGTAAAAACCAGAAAGGCAAGACAGGCCCTGGAGAACATGGAGCATTGTTATGCTGATGGGCGGGATGTAAATTGCCAACTGCCTCACTGGAGGAGTGCATTGTGTTCCCTAAAACAAGTAAACAACAGAGCTACAGAGCCAAGGCCACTTCCAGTCTAGGGAATATACCTTGGGAAAACTGAAAATCAATAAGAAAGAGCCACCTCCAAATTTAGGGCTGCACTGACTACAAAACCTAAACTTGGGTACACCTTAAATATCCCAGGAAATATAAAAATGGTTCAAAACATTGTGGTACTTACGTACGATGGAATATTCCTCAGCCATGACATCAATGTCATAAGACCAGTAGCAGCAAAGTGAGTGGATTCAGGTACGATGATTCTAAGTGAAATAAGTCACACAGAAAAAGAAACTTATCATAAGATATCACTTATGAAGATCCTGTAAACATGGCTACACGTGAACTGAGTTAGGAAAGAGAACAGAGTCTCACATTTAGAAAACACTCTTATGCCTGCATAAAGGGGAAGGAGAGGTTGGGTGATGCATAAAACCAGAGTTTGATATAAGCACAGGGACCGTTTCCGAAACCAACGTTGGAATAGACAAGACCTACACCTTCCTCAGTGAAAGAGACTCAAAACCCCATATTTCCCACAGAGGAATATATCTGACTAGTAAGAATCTTAAAACCTATGTATTGATATGTCTCCATAAGGGAATCAAGTGTGTCTAGAGTGGCATAAACATGGCAGCGAGAATCAGCTCAAACCCACTCTAAAAAGGAATTTCAAAAGCAAAACCAAAAAACAGGGAAATTCTTTACACTTCTTTCAGGGTGTCTGAGGAAACCTGGAAAGACCCTATCTACAATGACAGCTGGATGTGGCATAAGGCTGGACACTTGGGACTGAGAGGATTGGTGAGATTGGGTGAGCAAATGCAGACCCTTTCAAGCAATAATGCATGGCCCCCATTCCATGGGTCCCAACTCTCCAGGTTGAAGGGAATATTACAACAGCTATAACATGTACAGGAAACCTAGAGAATGTACACACTGTGAATACGAAAGGTTTCTAAAACTCAACGAATAGTCCCTCTCCTGGTGCTCCAGTTTGACTTTCCAACTGCCTTACTATCAATCTCCCAACTTGGAGAGACAGGCCCTTTAACCTCCTGGTTTGCACAGGTTCCCAATTTGGCAGAGGATGGAAGGGACAGGGGAGAACCCATGAGAGAGTAGCTGTTATGCATTTGGACGAGCACATGTCACTCTAATTTCCCGGCAGGAAGAAGAATTAACCAAAGTCTCAGCCACCCACCGGGAACCAGTATAGGACATGATCCAAAATTTTGGAGTGGCGTTCAGCTCACAAAAAACGAGTTGAGAAATGGAGCTCAGGGGCACAGCAATTCACAAACTGGCAGAGTGATAAAGGACAACTATCGTCCAAAAATCTGTTGATGGAAGTCAACGAGGCGGACTTGAAAGCGAGGCAAAATAGCAGGAAACAGATTTCAAGAGGTACCTTGGAATCGCCTGTAAAGCACAGGAAGAGGGGCACAACTTGGACAATGATGCACTTGGCCAAAAAGGGCGTATGCGTTTTATCCTGAATATATTCAGGAGAAAAATCATACGCCCTTTTTGGCCAAGCAAGCAAGCAGGCAATGCAAATCTGCACTACAAAGAAGTATCACTTCCCACCGGTCAAAAGGGACATCCACAAAATGTGTAAAAACCAGAAAGGCAAGACAGGCCCTGGAGAACAGGGAGCCTTGCTATGCTGATGGGCGGGATGTAAATTGCCAACTGCCTCACTGGAGGAGTGCATTGTGTTCCCTAAAACAAGTAAACAACAGAGCTACAGAGCCAAGGCCACTTCCAGTCTAGGGAATATACCTTGGGAAAACTGAAAATCAATAAGAAAGACCCACCTCCGAATTCAGGGCTGCACTGACTACAAGAACCTCAACTTGGGTACACCTTAAATATCCCAGGAAATATAAAAATGGTTCAAAACATTGTGGTACTTACGTACGATGGAATATCCCTCAGCCATGAAATCAATGTCATAAGACCAGTAGCAGCAAAGTGAGTGGATTCAGGTACGATGATTCTAAGTGAAATATGTCACACAGAAAAACAAACTTATCATAAGATATCACTTATGAAGATCCTGTAACATGGCTACACGTGAACTGAGTTAGGAAAGAGAACAGAGTCTCACATTTAGAAAACACTCTTATGCCTGCATTAAGGGGATGGAGATGTGGGGTGATGCATAAAACCAAAGTTTGATATAAGCACAGGGACCGTTCGAAAAACCAACTTTGGAATAGACAAGACCTACACCTTCCTCAGTGAAAGAGACTCAAAACCCCATATTTCCCGCAGAGGAATATTTCTGACTAGTAAGAATCTTAAAACCTATGTATTGATATGACTCCATAAGGGAATCAAGTGTGTCTAGAGTGGCATAAACATGGCAGCGAGAATCAGCTCAAACTCACTATAAAAAGGAATTTCAAAAGCAAAACCAAAAAACAGGGAAATTCTTTACAATTCCTTCAGGGTGTCTGAGGAAACCTGGAAAGACCCTATCTACAATGACAGCTGGATGTGGCATAAGGCTGTACACTTGGGACTGAGAGGATTGGTGAGATTGGGTGAGCAAATGCAGACCCTTTCAAGCAATAATGCATGGCCCCCATTCCATGGGTCCCAACTCTCCAGGTTCAAGGGAATATTACTACAGCTATAACATGTACAGGAAACCTAGAGAATGGACACACTGTGAATACGAAAGGTTTCTAAAACTCACCGAATAGTCCCTCTCCTGGTGCTCCAGTTTGACTTTCCAACTGCCTTACTATCAATCTCCCAACTTGGAGAGACAGGCCCTTTAACCTCCTGGTTTGCACAGGTTCCCAATTCGGCAGAGGATGGAAGGGACGAGGGAGAACCCATGAGAGAGTAGTTGTTAGGCATTTGGACGGGCACATGTCACTCTAATTTCCCGGAAGGAAGAAGAATTAACCAAAGTCTCAGCCACCCACCGGGAACCAGTATAGGACATGATCCAAAATTTTGGACTTGCGTTCAGCTCACAAAAAACGAGTTGAGAAATGGAGCTCAGGGGCACAGCAATTCACAAACTGGCAGAGTGATAAAGGACAACTATCGTCCAAAAATCTCTTGAGGGAAGTCAACGAGGCGGACTTGAAAGCGAGGCAAAATAGCAGGAAACAGATTTCAAGAGGTACGTTGGAATCGCCTGTAAAGCACAGGAAGAGGGGCACAACTTGGACAATGATGCACTTGGCCAAAAAGGGCGTATGCGTTTTCTCCTGAATATATTCAGGAGAAAACGCATACGCCCTTTTTGGCCAAGCAAGCAAGCAGGCAATGCAAATCTGCACTACAAAGAAGTATCACTTCCCACCGGTCAAAAGGGACATCCACAAAATGTGTAAAAACCAGAAAGGCAAGACAGGCCCTGGAGAACAGGGAGCCTTGGTATGCTGATGGGCGGGATGTAAATTGCCAACTGCCTCACTGGAGGAGTGCATTGTGTTCCCTAAAACAAGTAAACAACAGAGCTACAGAGCCAAGGCCACTTCCAGTCTAGGGAATATACCTTGGGAAAACTGAAAATCAATAAGAAAGACCCACCTCCGAATTCAGGGCTGCACTGACTACAAGAACCTCAACTTGGGTACACCTTAAATATCCCAGGAAATATAAAAATGGTTCAAAACATTGTGGTACTTACGTACGATGGAATATCCCTCAGCCATGAAATCAATGTCATAAGACCAGTAGCAGCAAAGTGAGTGGATTCAGGTACGATGATTCTAAGTGAAATAAGTCACACAGAAAAAGAAACTTATCATAAGATATCACTTATGAAGATCCTGTAAACATGGCTACACGTGAACTGAGTTAGGAAAGAGAACAGAGTCTCACATTTAGAAAACACTCTTATGCCTGCATAAAGGGGAAGGAGAGGTTGGGTGATGCATAAAACCAGAGTTTGATATAAGCACAGGGACCGTTTCCGAAACCAACTTTGGAATAGACAAGACCTACACCTTCCTCAGTGAAAGAGACTCAAAACCCCATATTTCCCACAGAGGAATATATCTGACTAGTAAGAATCTAAAAGCCTATGTATTGATATGTCTCCATAAGGGAATCAAGTGTGTCTAGAGTGGCATAAACATGGCAGCGAGAATCAGCTCAAACCCACTCTAAAAAGGAATTTCAAAAGCAAAACCAAAAAACAGGGAAATTCTTTACACTTCTTTCAGGGTGTCTGAGGAAACCTGGAAAGACCCTATCTACAATGACAGCTGGATGTGGCATAAGGCTGGACACTTGGGACTGAGAGGATTGGTGAGATTGGGTGAGCAAATGCAGACCCTTTCAAGCAATAATGCATGGCCCCCATTCCATGGGTCCCAACTCTCCAGGTTGAAGGGAATATTACAACAGCTATAACATGTACAGGAAACCTAGAGAATGGACACACTGTGAATACGAAAGGTTTCTAAAACTCAACGACTAGTCCCTCTCCTGGTGCTCCAGTTTGACTTTCCAACTGCCTTACTATCAATCTCCCAACTTGGAGAGACAGGCCCTTTAACCTCCTGGTTTGCACAGGTTCCCAATTTGGCAGAGGATGGAAGGGACGAGGGAGAACCCATGAGAGAGTAGCTGTTAGGCATTTGGACGGGCACATGTCACTCTAATTTCCCGGCAGGAAGAAGAATTAACCAAAGTCTCAGCCACCCACCGGGAACCAGTATAGGACATGATCCAAAATTTTGGAGTGGCGTTCAGCTCACAAAAAACGAGTTGAGAAATGGAGCTCAGGGGCACAGCAATTCACAAACTGGCAGAGTGATAAAGGACAACTATCGTCCAAAAATCTGTTGAGGGAAGTCAACGAGGCGGACTTGAAAGCGAGGCAAAATAGCAGGAAACAGATTTCAAGAGGTACCTTGGAATCGCCTGTAAAGCACAGGAAGAGGGGCACAACTTTGACAATGGTGCACTTGGCCAAAAAGGGCGTATGCGTTTTCTCCTGAATATATTCAGGAGAAAACGCATACGCCCTTTTTGGCCAAGCAAGCAAGCAGGCAATGCAAATCTGCACTACAAAGAAGTATCACTTCCCTCCGGTCAAAAGGGACATCCACAAAATGTGTAAAAACCTGAAAGGCAAGACAGGCCCTGGAGAACAGGGAGCCTTGGTATGCTGATGGGCGAGATGTAAATTGCCAACTGCCTCACTGGAGGAGTGCATTGTGTTCCCTAAAACAAGTAAACAACAGAGCTACAGAGCCAAGGCCACTTCCAGTCTAGGGAATATACCTTGGGAAAACTGAAAATCAATAAGAAAGACCCACCTCCGAATTCAGGGCTGCACTGACTACAAGAACCTCAACTTGGGTACACCTTAAATATCCCAGGAAATATAAAAATGGTTCAAAACATTGTGGTTCTTACGTACGATGGAATATCCCTCAGCCATGAAATCAATGTCATAAGACCAGTAGCAGCAAAGTGAGTGGATTCAGGTACGATGATTCTAAGTGAAATAAGTCACACAGAAAAAGAAACTTATCATAAGATATCACTTATGAAGATCCTGTAAACATGGCTACACGTGAACTGAGTTAGGAAAGAGAACAGAGTCTCACATTTAGAAAACACTCTTATGCCTGCATAAAGGGGAAGGAGAGCTTGGGTGATGCATAAAACCAGAGTTTGATATAAGCACAGGGACCGTTTCCGAAACCAACTTTGGAATAGACAAGACCTACACCTTCCTCAGTGAAAGAGACTCAAAACCCCATATTTCCCACAGAGGAATATATCTGACTAGTAAGAATCTAAAAACCTATGTATTGATATGTCTCCATAAGGGAATCAAGTGTGTCTAGAGTGGCATAAACATGGCAGCGAGAATCAGCTCAAACCCACTATAAAAAGGAATTTCAAAAGCAAAACCAAAAAACAGGGAAATTCTTTACACTTCTTTCAGGGTGTCTGAGGAAACCTGGAAAGACCCTATCTACAATGACTGCTGGATGTGGCATAAGGCTGGACACTTGGGACTGAGAGGATTGGTGAGATTGGGTGAGCAAATGCAGACCCTTTCAAGCAATAATGCATGGCCCCCATTCCATGGGTCCCAACTCTCCAGGTTGAAGGGAATATTACAACAGCTATAACATGTACAGGAAACCTAGAGAATGTACACACTGTGAATACGAAAGGTTTCTAAAACTCAACGAATAGTCCCTCTCCTGGTGCTCCAGTTTGACTTTCCAACTGCCTTACTATCAATCTCCCAACTTGGAGAGACAGGCCCTTTAACCTCCTGGTTTGCACAGGTTCCCAATTTGGCAGAGGATGGAAGGGACGAGGGAGAACCCATGAGAGAGTAGCTGTTAGGCATTTGGACGGGCACATGTCACTCTAATTTCCCGGCAGGAAGAAGAATTAACCAAAGTCTCAGCCACCCACCGGGAACCAGTATAGGACATGATCCAAAATTTTGGAGTGGAGTTCAGCTCACAAAAAACGAGTTGAGAAATGGAGCTCAGGGGCACAGCAATTCACAAACTGGCAGAGTGATAAAGGACAACTATCGTCCAAAAATCTGTTGAGGGAAGTCAACGAGGCGGACTTGAAAGCGAGGCAAAATAGCAGGAAACAGATTTCAAGAGGTACCTTGGAATCGCCTGTAAAGCACAGGAAGAGAGGCACAACTTGGACAATGATGCCCTTGGCCAAAAAGGGCGTATGCGTTTTCTCCTGAATATATTCAGGAGAAAACGCATACGCCCTTTTTGGCCAAGCAAGCAAGCAGGCAATGCAAATCTGCACTACAAAGAAGTATCACTTCCCACCGGTCAAAAGGGACATCCACAAAATGTGTAAAAACCAGAAAGGCAAGACAGGCCCTGGAGAACAGGGAGCCTTGCTATGCTGATGGGCGGGATGTAAATTGCCAACTGCCTCACTGGAGGAGTGCATTGTGTTCCCTAAAACAAGTAAACAACAGAGCTACAGAGCCAAGGCCACTTCCAGTCTAGGGAATATACCTTGGGAAAACTGAAAATCAATAAGAAAGAGCCACCTCCAAATTCAGGGCTGCACTGACTACAAGAACCTCAACTTGGGTACACCTTAAATATCCCAGGAAATATAAAAATGGTTCAAAACATTGTGGTACTTACGTACGATGGAATATCCCTCAGCCATGAAATCAATGTCATAAGACCAGTAGCAGCAAAGTGAGTGGATTCAGGTACGATGATTCTAAGTGAAATAAGTCACACAGAAAAAGAAACTTATCATAAGATATCACTTATGAAGATCCTGTAAACATGGCTACTCGTGAACTGAGTTAGGAAAGAGAACAGAGTCTCACATTTAGAAAACACTCTTATGCCTGCATATAGGGGAAGGAGAGGTTGGGTGATGCATAAAACCAGAGTTTGATATAAGCACAGGGACCGTTTCCGAAACCAACTTTGTAATAGACAAGACCTACACCTTCCTCAGTGAAAGAGACTCAAAACCCCATATTTCCCACAGAGGAATATATCTGACTAGTAAGAATCTAAAAGCCTATGTATTGATATGTCTCCATAAGGGAATCAAGTGTGTCTAGAGTGGCATAAACATGGCAGCGAGAATCAGCTCAAACCCACTCTAAAAAGGAATTTCAAAAGCAAAACCAAAAAACAGGGAAATTCTTTACACTTCTTTCAGGGTGTCTGAGGAAACCTGGAAAGACCCTATCTACAATGACAGCTGGATGTGGCATAAGGCTGGACACTTGGGACTGAGAGGATTGGTGAGATTGGGTGAGCAAATGCAGACCCTTTCAAGCAATAATGCATGGCCCCCATTCCATGGGTCCCAACTCTCCAGGTTGAAGGGAATATTACAACAGCTATAACATGTACAGGAAACCTAGAGAATGGACACACTGTGAATACGAAAGGTTTCTAAAACTCAACGACTAGTCCCTCTCCTGGTGCTCCAGTTTGACTTTCCAACTGCCTTACTATCAATCTCCCAACTTGGAGAGACAGGCCCTTTAACCTCCTGGTTTGCACAGGTTCCCAATTTGGCAGAGGATGGAAGGGACGAGGGAGAACCCATGAGAGAGTAGCTGTTAGGCATTTGGACGGGCACATGTCACTCCAATTTCCCGGCAGGAAGAAGAATTAACCAAAGTCTCAGCCACCCACCGGGAACCAGTATAGGACATGATCCAAAATTTTGGAGTGGCGTTCAGCTCACAAAAAACGAGTTGAGAAATGGAGCTCAGGGGCACAGCAATTCACAAACTGGCAGAGTGATAAAGGACAACTATCGTCCAAAAATCTGTTGAGGGAAGTCAACGAGGCGGACTTGAAAGCGAGGCAAAATAGCAGGAAACAGATTTCAAGAGGTACCTTGGAATCGCCTGTAAAGCACAGGAAGAGGGGCACAACTTGGACAATGGTGCACTTGGCCAAAAAGGGCGTATGCGTTTTCTCCTGAATATATTCAGGAGAAAACGCATACGCCCTTTTTGGCCAAGCAAGCAAGCAGGCAATGCAAATCTGCACTACAAAGAAGTATCACTTCCCTCCGGTCAAAAGGGACATCCACAAAATGTGTAAAAACCTGAAAGGCAAGACAGGCCCTGGAGAACTGGGAGCCTTCTTATGCTGATGGGCGGGATGTAAATTGCCAACTGCCTCACTGGAGGAGTGCATTGTGTTAGCTAAAAGAAGTAAACAACAGAGCTACAGAGCCAAGGCCACTTCCAGTCTAGGGAATATACCTTGGGAAAACTGAAAATCAATAAGAAAGACCCACCTCCAAATTTAGGGCTGCACTGACTACAAGAACCTCAAATTGGGTACACCTTAAATATCCCAGGAAATATGAAAAAGGTTCAAAACATTGTGGTACTTACGTACGATGGAATATCCCTCAGCCATGAAATCAATGTCATAAGACCAGTAGCAGCAAAGTGAGTGGATTCAGGTACGATGATTCTAAGTGAAATAAGTCACACAGAAAGAGAAACTTATCATAAGATATCACTTATGAAGAACCTGTAAACATGGCTACACGTGAACTGAGTTAGGAAAGAGAACAGAGTCTCACATTTAGAAAACACTCTTATGCCTGCATAAAGGGGATGGATTGGTGGGGTGATGCATAAAACCAGAATTTGATATAAGCACAGGGACCGTTCGAAAAACCAACTTTGGAATAGACAAGACCTACACCTTCCTCAGTGAAAGAGACTCAAAACCCCATATTTCCCGCAGAGGAATATATCTGACTAGTAAGAATCTTAAAACCTATGTATTGATATGTCTCCATAAGGGAATCAAGTGTGTCTAGAGTGACATAAACATGGCAGCGAGAATCAGCTCAAACCCACTCTAAAAAGGAATTTCAAAAGCAAAACCAAAAAACAGGGAAATTCTTTACAATTCCTTCAGGGTGTCTGAGGAAACCTGGAAAGACCCTATCTACAATGACAGCTGGATGTGGCATAAGGCTGGACACTTGGGACTGAGAGGATTGGTGAGATTGGGTGAGCAAATGCAGACCCTTTCAAGCAATAATGCATGGTCCCCATTCCATGGGTCCCAACTCTTCAGGTTGAAGGGAATGTTACTACAGCTATAACATGTACAGGAAACCTAGAGAATGTACACACTGTGAATACGAAAGGTTTCTAAAACTCAACGAATAGTCCCTCTCCTGGTGCTCCAGTATGACTTTCCAACTGCCTTATTATCAATCTCCCAACTTGGAGAGACAGGCCCTTTAACCTCCTGGTTTGCACAGGTTCCCAATTTGGCAGAGGATGGAAGGGACGAGGGAGAACACATGAGAGAGTAGCTGTTAGGCATTTGGACGGGCACATGTCACTCTAATTTCCCGGCAGGAAGAAGAATTAACCAAAGTCTCAGCCACCCACCGGGAACCAGTATAGGACATGATCCAAAATTTTGGACTTGCGTTCAGCTCACAAAAAACGAGTTGAGAAATGGAGCTCAGGGGCACAGCAATTCACAAACAGGCAGAGTGATAAAGGACAACTATCGTCCAAAAATCTGTTGAGGGAAGTCAACGAGGCGGACTTGACAGCGAGGCAAAATAGCAGGAAACAGATTTCAAGAGGTACCTTGGAATCGCCTGTAAAGCACAGGAAGAGGGGCACAACTTGGACAATGATGCACTTGGCCAAAAAGGGCGTATGCGTTTTCTCCTGAATATATTCAGGAGAAAACGCATACGCCCTTTTTGGCCAAGCAAACAAGCGGGCAATGCAAATCTGCACTACAAAGAAGTATCACTTCCCACCGGTCAAAAGGGACATCCACAAAATGTGTAAAAACCAGAAAGGCAAGACAGGCCCTGGAGAACAGGGAGCCTTGTTATGCTGATGGGCGGGATGTAAATTGCCAACTGCCTCACTGGAGGAGTGCATTGTGTTTCCTAAAACAAGTAAACAACAGAGCTACAGAGCCAAGGCCACTTCCAGTCTAGGGAATATACCTTGGGAAAACTGAAAATCAATAAGAAAGAGCCACCTCCAAATTTAGGGCTGCACTGACTACAAGAACCTCAACTTGGGTACACCTTAAATATCCCTGGAAATATAAAAATGGTTCAAAACATTGTGGTACTTACGTACGATGGAATATTCCTCAGCCATGAAATCAATGTCATAAGACCAGTAGCAGCAAAGTGAGTGGATTCAGGTACGATGATTCTAAGTGAAATAAGTCTCACAGAAAAAGAAACTTATCATAAGATATCACTTATGAAGATCCTGTAAACATGGCTACACGTGAACTGAGTTAGGAAAGAGAACAGAGTCTCACATTTAGAAAACACTCTTATGCCTGCATAAAGGGGATGGAGAGGTGGGGTGATGCATAAAACCAGAGTTTGATATAAGCACAGGGACCGTTTCAAAAACCAACTTTGGAATAGACAAGACCTACACCTTCCTCAGTGAAAGAGACTCAAAACACCATATTTCCCGCAGAGGAATATATTTGACTAGTAAGAATCTTAAAACCTATGTATTGATATGTCTCCATAAGGGAATCAAGTGTGTCTAGAGTGGCATAAACATGGCAGCGAGAATCAGCTCAAACCCACTCTAAAAAGGAATTTCAAAAGCAAAACCAAAAAACAGGGAAATTCTTTACAATTCCTTCAGGGTGTCTGAGGAAACCTGGAAAGACCCTATCTACAATGACAGCTGGATGTGGCATAAGGCTGGACACTTGGGACTGAGAGGATTGGTGAGATTGGGTGAGCAAATGCAGACCCTTTCAAGCAATAATGCATGGCCCCCATTCCATGGGTCCCAACTCTCCAAGTTCAAGGGAATATTACTACAGCTATAACATGTACAGGTAACCTAGAGAATGTACACACTGTGAATACGAAAGGTTTCTAAAACTCAACGAATAGTCCCTCTCCTGGTGCTCTTGTTTGACTTTCCAACTGCCTTACTATCAATCTCCCAACATGGAGAGACAGGCCCTTTAACCTCCTGGTTTGCACAGGTTCCCAATTTGGCAGAGGATTGAAGGGACGAGGGAGAACCAATGAGAGAGTAGCTGTTAGGCATTTGGACGGGCACATGTCACTCTAATTTCCCGGCAGGAAGAAGAATTAACCAAAGTCTCAGCCACCCACCGGGAACCAGTTTAGGACATGATCCAAAATTTTGGACTTGCGTTCAGCTCTCAAAAAACGAGTTGAGAAATGGAGCTCAGTGGCACAGCAATTCACAAACTGGCAGAGTGATAAAGGACCACTATCGTCCAAAAATCCGTTGAGGGAAGTCAACGAGGCGGACTTGAAAGCGAGGCAAAATAGCAGGAAACAGATTTCAAGAGGTACCTTGGAATCGCCTGTAAAGCACAGGAAGAGGGGCACAACTTGGACAATGGTGCACATGGCCAAAAAGGGCGTATGCGTTTTCTCCTGAATATATTCAGGAGAAAACGCATACGCCCTTTTTGGCCAAGCAAGCAAGCGGGCAATGCAAATCTGCAGTACAAAGAAGTATCACTTCCCGCAGGTCAAAAGGGACATCCACAAAATGTGTAAAAACCAGAAAGGCAAGACAGGCCGTGGAGAACAGGGAGCCTTGTTATGCTGATGGGCGGGATGTAAATTGCCAACTGCCTCACTGGAGGAATGCATTGTGTTCCCTAAAACAAGTAAACAACAGAGCTACAGAGCCAAGGCCACTACCAGTCTAGGGAATATACCTTGGGAAAACTGAAAATAAAGAAGAAAGAGCCACCTCCATATTTAGGGCTGCACTGACTACAAGAACCTCAACTTGGGTACACCTTAAATATCCCAGGAAATATAAAAATGGTTCAAAACATTGTGGTACTTACGTACGATGGAATATTCCTCAGCCATGAAATCAATGTCATAAGACCAGTAGCAGCAAAGTGAGTGGATTCAGGTACGATGATTCTAAGTGAAATAATTCACACAGAAAAAGAAACTTATGATAAGATATCACTTATGAAGATCCTGTAAACATGGCTTCACGTGAACTGAGTTAGGAAAGAGAACAGAGTCTCACATTTAGAAAACACTCTTATGCGTGCATAAAGGGGATGGAGAGGTGGGGTGATGCATAAAACCAGAGTTTGATATAAGCACAGGGACCGTTCGAAAAACCAACTTTGGAATAGACAAGACCTACACCTTCCTCAGTGAAAGAGACTCAAAACCCCATATTTCCCGCAGTGGAATATATATGACTAGTAAAAATCTTAAAACCTATGTATTGATATGACTCCATAAGGGAATCAAGTGTGTCTAGAGTGGCATAAACATGGCAGCGAGAATCAGCTCAAACCCACTCTAAAAAGGAATTTCAAAAGCAAAACCAAAAAACAGGGAAATTCTTTACAATTCCTTCAGGGTGTCTGAGGAAAACTGGAAAGACCCTATCTACAATGACAGCTGGATGTGGCATAAGGCTGGACACTTGGGACTGAGAGGATTGGTGAGATTGGGTGAGCAAATGCAGACCCTTTCAAGCAATAATGCATGGCCCCCATTCCATGGGTCCCAACTCTCCAGGTTGAAGGGAATATTACTACAGCTATAACATGTACAGGAAACCTAGAGAATGTACACACTGTGAATACGAAACGTTTCTAAAATTCAACGAATAGTCCCTCTCCTGGTGCTCCAGTTTGACTTTCCAACTGCCTTACTATCAATCTCCCAACTTGGAGAGACAGGCCCTTTAACCTCCTGGTTTGCACAGGTTCCCAATTTGGCAGAGGATGGAAGGGAGGAGGGAGAACCCATGAGAGAGTAGCTGTTAGGCATTTGGACGGGCACATGTCACTCTAATTTCCCGGCAGGAAGAAGAATTAACCAAAGTCTCAGCCACCCACAGGGAACCAGTATAGGACATGATCCAAATTTTGGACTTGCGTTCAGCTCACAAAGGGCGAGTTGAGAAATGGAGCACAGGGGCACAGCAATTCACAAACTGGCAGAGTGATAAAGGACAGCTATCGTCCAAAAATCTGTTGAGGGAAGTCAACGAGGCGGACTTGACAGCGAGGCAAAATAGCAGGAAACAGATTTCAAGAGGTACCTTGGAATCGCCTGTAAAGCACAGGAAGAGGGGCACAACTTGGACAATGATGCACTTGGCCAAAAAGGGGGTATGCGTTTTCTCCTGAATATATTCAGGAGAAAACGCATACGCCCTTTTTGGCCAAGCAAGCAAGCTGGCAATGCAAATCTGCACTACAAAGAAGTATCACTTCCCACCGGTCAAAAGGGACATCCACAAAATGTGTAAAAACCAGAAAGGCAAGACAGGCCCTGGAGAACAGGGAGCCTTGTTATGCTGATGGGCGGGATGTAAATTGCCAACTGCCTCACTGGAGGAGTGCATTGTGTTCCCTAAAACAAGTAAACAACAGAGCTACAGAGCCAAGGCCACTTCCAGTCTAGGGAATATACCTTGGGAAAACTGAAAATCAATAAGAAAGAGCCACCTCCAAATTTAGGGCTGCACTGACTACAAGAACCTCATCTTGGGTACACCTTAAATATCCCAGGAAATATAAAAATGGTTCAAAACATTGTGGTAATTACGTATGATGGAATATCCCTCAGCCATGAAATCAATGTCATAAGACCAGTAGCAGCAAAGTGAGTGGATTCAGGTACGATGATTCTAAGTGAAATAAGTCACACAGAAAAAGAAACTTATCATAAGATATCACTTATGAAGATCCTGTAAACATGGCTACACGTGAACTGAGTTAGGAAAGAGAACAGAGTCTCACATTTAGAAAACACTCTTATGCCTGCATAAAGCGGAAGGAGAGGTGGGGTGATGCATAAAACCTGAGTTTGATATAAGCACAGGGACCGTTCCAAAAACCAACTTTGGAATAGACAAGACCTACACCTTCCTCAGTGAAAGAGACTCAAAACCCCATATTTCCCTCAGAGGAATATATCTGACTAGTAAGAATCTTAAAACCTATGTATTGATATGACTCCATAAGGGAAACAAGTGTGTCTAGAGTGGCATAAACATGGCAGCGAGAATCAGCTCAAACCCACTCTAAAAAGGAATTTCAAAAGCAAAACCAAAAAACAGGGAAATTCTTTACAATTCCTTCAGGGTGTCTGAGGAAACCTGGAAAGACCCTATCTACAATGACAGCTGGATGTGGCATAAGGCTGGACACTTGGGACTGAGAGGATTGGTGAGATTGGGTGAGCAAATGCAGACCCTTTCAAGCAATAATGCATGGCCCCCATTCCATGGGTCCCAACTCTCCAGGTTGAAGGGAATATTACTACAGCTATAACATGTACAGGAAACCTAGAGAATGTACACACTGTGAATACGAAAGGTTTCTAAAACTCAACGAATAGTCCCTCTCCTGGTGCTCCAGTTTGACTTTCCAACTGCCTTACTATCAATCTCCCAACTTGGAGAGACAGGCCCTTTAACCTCCTGGTTTGCACAGGTTCCCAATTTGGCAGAGGATGGAAGGGACGAGGGAGAACCCATGAGAGAGTAGCTGTTAGGCATTTGGACGGGCACATGTCACTCTAATTTCCCGGCAGGAAGAAGAATTAACCAAAGTCTCAGCCACCCACCGGGAACCAGTATAGGACATGATCCAAAATTTTGGACTTGCGTTCAGCTCACAAAAAACGAGTTGAGAAATGGAGCTCAGGGGCACAGCAATGCACAAACTGGCAGAGTGATAAAGGACAACTATCGTCCAAAAATCTGTTGAGGGAAGTCAACGAGGCGGACTTGAAAGCGAGGCAAAATAGCAGGAAACAGATTTCAAGAGGTACCTTGGAATCGCATGTAAAGCACAGGAAGAGGGGCACAACTTGGACAATGGTGCACTTGGCCAAAAAGGGCATATGCGTTTTCTCCTGAATATATTCAGGAGAAAACGCATACGCCCTTTTTGGCCAAGCAAGCAAGCGGGCAATGCAAATCTGCACTACAAAGAAGTATCACTTCCCACCGGTCAAAAGGGACATCCACAAAATGTGTAAAAACCAGAAAGGCAAGACAGGCCCTGGAGAACAGGGAGCCTTGTTATGCTGATGGGCGGGATGTAAATTGCCAACTGCCTCACTGGAGGAGTGCATTGTGTTTCCTAAAACAAGTAAACAACAGAGCTACAGAGCCAAGGCCACTTCCAGTCTAGGGAATATACCTTGGGAAAACTGAAAATCAATAAGAAAGAGCCACCTCCAAATTTAGGGCTGCACTGACTACAAGAACCTCAACTTGGGTACACCTTAAATATCCCTGGAAATATAAAAATGGTTCAAAACATTGTGGTACTTACGTACGATGGAATATTCCTCAGCCATGAAATCAATGTCATAAGACCAGTAGCAGCAAAGTGAGTGGATTCAGGTACGATGATTCTAAGTGAAATAAGTCTCACAGAAAAAGAAACTTATCATAAGATATCACTTATGAAGATCCTGTAAACATGGCTACACGTGAACTGAGTTAGGAAAGAGAACAGAGTCTCACATTTAGAAAACACTCTTATGCCTGCATAAAGGGGATGGAGAGGTGGGGTGATGCATAAAACCAGAGTTTGATATAAGCACAGGGACCGTTTCAAAAACCAACTTTGGAATAGACAAGACCTACACCTTCCTCAGTGAAAGAGACTCAAAACACCATATTTCCCGCAGAGGAATATATTTGACTAGTAAGAATCTTAAAACCTATGTATTGATATGTCTCCATAAGGGAATCAAGTGTGTCTAGAGTGGCATAAACATGGCAGCGAGAATCAGCTCAAACCCACTCTAAAAAGGAATTTCAAAAGCAAAACCAAAAAACAGGGAAATTCTTTACAATTCCTTCAGGGTGTCTGAGGAAACCTGGAAAGACCCTATCTACAATGACAGCTGGATGTGGCATAAGGCTGGACACTTGGGACTGAGAGGATTGGTGAGATTGGGTGAGCAAATGCAGACCCTTTCAAGCAATAATGCATGGCCCCCATTCCATGGGTCCCAACTCTCCAAGTTCAAGGGAATATTACTACAGCTATAACATGTACAGGTAACCTAGAGAATGTACACACTGTGAATACGAAAGGTTTCTAAAACTCAACGAATAGTCCCTCTCCTGGTGCTCTTGTTTGACTTTCCAACTGCCTTACTATCAATCTCCCAACATGGAGAGACAGGCCCTTTAACCTCCTGGTTTGCACAGGTTCCCAATTTGGCAGAGGATTGAAGGGACGAGGGAGAACCAATGAGAGAGTAGCTGTTAGGCATTTGGACGGGCACATGTCACTCTAATTTCCCGGCAGGAAGAAGAATTAACCAAAGTCTCAGCCACCCACCGGGAACCAGTTTAGGACATGATCCAAAATTTTAGACTTGTGTTCAGCTCTCAAAAAACGAGTTGAGAAATGGAGCTCAGTGGCACAGCAATTCACAAACTGGCAGAGTGATAAAGGACCACTATCGTCCAAAAATCCGTTGAGGGAAGTCAACGAGGCGGACTTGAAAGCGAGGCAAAATAGCAGGAAACAGATTTCAAGAGGTACCTTGGAATCGCCTGTAAAGCACAGGAAGAGGGGCACAACTTGGACAATGGTGCACATGGCCAAAAAGGGCGTATGCGTTTTCTCCTGAATATATTCAGGAGAAAACGCATACGCCCTTTTTGGCCAAGCAAGCAAGCGGGCAATGCAAATCTGCAGTACAAAGAAGTATCACTTCCCGCAGGTCAAAAGGGACATCCACAAAATGTGTAAAAACCAGAAAGGCAAGACAGGCCGTGGAGAACAGGGAGCCTTGTTATGCTGATGGGCGGGATGTAAATTGCCAACTGCCTCACTGGAGGAATGCATTGTGTTCCCTAAAACAAGTAAACAACAGAGCTACAGAGCCAAGACCACTACCAGTCTAGGGAATATACCTTGGGAAAACTGAAAATAAAGAAGAAAGAGCCACCTCCATATTTAGGGCTGCACTGACTACAAGAACCTCAACTTGGGTACACCTTAAATATCCCAGGAAATATAAAAATGGTTCAAAACATTGTGGTACTTACGTACGATGGAATATTCCTCAGCCATGAAATCAATGTCATAAGACCAGTAGCAGCAAAGTGAGTGGATTCAGGTACGATGATTCTAAGTGAAATAATTCACACAGAAAAAGAAACTTATGATACGATATCACTTATGAAGATCCTGTAAACATGGCTTCACGTGAACTGAGTTAGGAAAGAGAACAGAGTCTCACATTTAGAAAACACTCTTATGCGTGCATAAAGGGGATGGAGAGGTGGGGTGATGCATAAAACCAGAGTTTGATATAAGCACAGGGACCGTTCGAAAAACCAACTTTGGAATAGACAAGACCTACACCTTCCTCAGTGAAAGAGACTCAAAACCCCATATTTCCCGCAGTGGAATATATATGACTTGTAAAAATCTTAAAACCTATGTATTGATATGACTCCATAAGGGAATCAATGTGTCTAGAGTGGCATAAACATGGCAGCGAGAATCAGCTCAAACCCACTCTAAAAAGGAATTTCAAAAGCAAAACCAAAAAACAGGGAAATTCTTTACAATTCCTTCAGGGTGTCTGAGGAAAACTGGAAAGACCCTATCTACAATGACAGCTGGATGTGGCATAAGGCTGGACACTTGGGACTGAGAGGATTGGTGAGATTGGGTGAGCAAATGCAGACCCTTTCAAGCAATAATGCATGGCCCCCATTCCATGGGTCCCAACTCTCCAGGTTGAAGGGAATATTACTACAGCTATAACATGTACAGGAAACCTAGAGAATGTACACACTGTGAATACGAAAGGTTTCTAAAATTCAACGAATAGTCCCTCTCCTGGTGCTCCAGTTTGACTTTCCAACTGCCTTACTATCAATCTCCCAACTTGGAGAGACAGGCCCTTTAACCTCCTGGTTTGCACAGGTTCCCAATTTGGCAGAGGATGGAAGGGACGAGGGAGAACCCATGAGAGAGTAGCTGTTAGGCATTTGGACGGGCACATGTCACTCTAATTTCCCGGCAGGAAGAAGAATTAACCAAAGTCTCAGCCACCCACAGGGAACCAGTATAGGACATGATCCAAATTTTGGACTTGCGTTCAGCTCACAAAGGGCGAGTTGAGAAATGGAGCACAGGGGCACAGCAATTCACAAACTGGCAGAGTGATAAAGGACAGCTATCGTCCAAAAATCTGTTGAGGGAAGTCAACGAGGCGGACTTGACAGCGAGGCAAAATAGCAGGAAACAGATTTCAAGAGGTACCTTGGAATCGCCTGTAAAGCACAGGAAGAGGGGCACAACTTGGACAATGATGCACTTGGCCAAAAAGGGCGTATGCATTTTCTCCTGAATATATTCAGGAGAAAACGCATACGCCCTTTTTGGCCAAGCAAGCAAGCGGGCAATGCAAATCTGCACTACAAAGAAGTATCACTTCCCACCGGTCAAAAGGGACATCCACAAAATGTGTAAAAACCAGAAAGGCAAGACAGGCCCTGGAGAACAGGGAGCCTTGTTATGCTGATGGGCGGGATGTAAATTGCCAACTGCCTCACTGGAGGAGTGCATTGTGTTCCCTAAAACAAGTAAACAACAGAGCTACAGAGCCAAGGCCACTTCCAGTCTAGGGAATATAACTTGGGAAAACTGAAAATCAATAAGAAAGAGCCACCTCCAAATTTAGGGCTGCACTGACTACAAGAACCTCATCTTGGGTACACCTTAAATATCCCAGGAAATATAAAAATGGTTCAAAACATTGTGGTAATTACGTATGATGGAATATCCCTCAGCCATGAAATCAATGTCATAAGACCAGTAGCAGCAAAGTGAGTGGATTCAGGTACGATGATTCTAAGTGAAATAAGTCACACAGAAAAAGAAACTTATCATAAGATATCACTTATGAAGATCCTGTAAACATGGCTACACGTAAACTGAGTTAGGAAAGAGAACAGAGTCTCACATTTAGAAAACACTCTTATGCCTGCATAAAGCGGAAGGAGAGGTGGGGTGATGCATAAAACCTGAGTTTGATATAAGCACAGGGACCGTTCCAAAAACCAACTTTGGAATAGACAAGACCTACACCTTCCTCAGTGAAAGAGACTCAAAACCCCATATTTCCCTCAGAGGAATATATCTGACTAGTAAGAATCTTAAAACCTATGTATTGATATGACTCCATAAGGGAATCAAGTGTGTCTAGAGTGGCATAAACATGGCAGCGAGAATCAGCTCAAACTCAGTATAAAAAGGAATTTCAAAAGCAAAACCAAAAAACAGGGAAATTCTTTACAATTCCTTCAGGGTGTCTGAGGAAACCTGGAAAGACCCTATCTACAATGACAGCTGGATGTGGCATAAGGCTGGACACTTGGGACTGAGAGGATTGGTGAGATTGGGTGAGCAAATGCAGACCCTTTCAAGCAATAATGCATGGCCCCCATTCCATGGGTCCCAACTCTCCAGGTTGAAGGGAATATTACTACAGCTATAACATGTACAGGAAACCTAGAGAATGTACACACTGTGAATACGAAAGGTTTCTAAAACTCAACGAATAGTCCCTCTCCTGGTGCTCCAGTTTGACTTTCCAACTGCCTTACTATCAATCTCCCAACTTGGAGAGACAGGCCCTTTAACCTCCTGGTTTGCACAGGTTCCCAATTTGGCAGAGGATGGAAGGGACGAGGGAGAACCCATGAGAGAGTAGCTGTTAGGCATTTGGACGGGCACATGTCACTCTAATTTCCCGGCAGGAAGAAGAATTAACCAAAGTCTCAGCCACCCACCGGGAACCAGTATAGGACATGATCCAATATTTTGGACTTGCGTTCAGCTCACAAAAAACGAGTTGAGAAATGGAGCTCAGGGGCACAGCAATGCACAAACTGGCAGAGTGATAAAGGACAACTATCGTCCAAAAATCTGTTGAGGGAAGTCAACGAGGCGGACTTGAAAGCGAGGCAAAATAGCAGGAAACAGATTTCAAGAGGTACCTTGGAATCGCCTGTAAAGCACAGGAAGAGGGGCACAACTTGGACAATGGTGCACTTGGCCAAAAAGGGCATATGCGTTTTCTCCTGAATATATTCAGGAGAAAACGCATACGCCCTTTTTGGCCAAGCAAGCAAGCGGGCAATGCAAATCTGCACTACAAAGAAGTATCACTTCCCACCAGTTAAAAGGGACATCCACAAAATGTGTAAAAACCAGAAAGGCAAGACAGGCCCTGGAGAACAGGGAGCCTTGTTATGCAGATGGGCGGGATGTAAATTGCCAACTGCCTCACTGGAGGAGTGCACTGTGTTCCCTAAAACAAGTAAACAACAGAGCTACAGAGCCAAGGCCACTTCCAGTCTAGGGAATATACCTTGGGAAAACTGAAAATCAATAAGAAAGAGCCACCTCCAAATTTAGGGCTGCACTGACTACAAGAACCTCAAATTGGGTACACCTTAAATATCCCAGGAAATATGAAAATGGTTCAAAACATTGTGGTACTTACCTACAATGGAATATCCCTCAGCCATGAAAACAATGTCATAAGACCAGTAGCAGCAAAGTGAGTGGATTCAGGTACGATGATTCTAAGTGAAATAAGTCACACAGAAAAAGAAACTTATGATAAGATATCACTTATGAAGATCCTGTAAACATGGCTTCACGTGAACTGAGTTAGGAAAGAGAACAGAGTCTCACATTTAGAAAACACTCTTATGCGTGCATAAAGGGGATGGAGAGGTGGGGTGATGCATAAAACCAGAGTTTGATATAAGCACAGGGACCGTTCGAAAAACCAACTTTGGAATAGACAAGACCTACACCTTCCTCAGTGAAAGAGACTCAAACCCCATATTTCCGCAGAGGAATATATATGACTAGTAAAAATCTTAAAACCTATGAATTGATATGACTCCATAAGGGAATCAAGTGTGTCTAGAGTGGCATAAACATGGCAGCGAGAATCAGCTCAAACCCACTCTAAAAAGGAATTTCAAAAGCAAAACCAAAAAACAGGGAAATTCTTTACAATTCCTTCAGGGTGTCTGAGGAAACCTGGAAAGACCCTATCTACAATGACAGCTGGATGTGGCATAAGGCTGGACACTTGGGACTGAGAGGATTGGTGAGATTGGGTGAGCAAATGCAGACCCTTTCAAGCAATAATGCATGGCCCCCATTCCATGGGTCCCAACTCTCCAGGTTGAAGGGAATATTACTACAGCTATAACATGTACAGGAAACCTAGAGAATGTACACACTGTGAATACGAAAGGTTTCTAAAATTCAACGAATAGTCCCTCTCCTGGTGCTCCAGTTTGACTTTCCAACTGCCTTACTATCAATCTCCCAACTTGGAGAGACAGGCCCTTTAACCTCCTGGTTTGCACAGGTTCCCAATTTGGCAGAGGATGGAAGGGACGAGGGAGAACCCATGAGAGAGTAGCTGTTAGGCATTTGGACGGGAACATGTCACTCTAATTTCCCGGCAGGAAGAAGAATTAACCAAAGTCTCAGCCACCCACCGGGAACCAGTATAGGACATGATCCAAAATTTTGGACTTGCGTTCAGCTCACAAAAAACGAGTTGAGAAATGGAGCTCAGGGGCACAGCAATGCACAAACTGGCAGAGTGATAAAGGACAACTATCGTCCAAAAATCTGTTGAGGGAAGTCAACGAGGCGGACTTGAAATCGAGGCAAAATAGCAGGAAACAGATTTTAAGAGGTACCTTGGACTCGCCTGTAAAGCACAGGAAGAGGGGCACAACTTGGACAATGGTGCACTTGGCCAAAAAGGGCGTATGCGTTTTCTCCTGAATATATTCAGGAGAAAACGCATACGCCCTTTTTGGCCAAGCAAGGAAGCGGGCAATGCAAATCTGCACTACAAAGAAGTATCATTTCCCACCGGTCAAAAGGGACATCCACAAAATGAGTAAAAACCAGAAAGGCAAGACAGGCCCTGGAGAACTGGGAGCCTTGTTATGCTGATGGGCGGGATGTAAATTGCCAACTGCCTCACTGGAGGAGTGCATTGTGTTCCCTAAAACAAGTAAACAACAGAGCTACAGAGCCAAGGCCACTTCCAGTATAGGGAATATACCTTGGAAAAACTGAAAATCAATAAGAAAGAGCCACCTCCAAATTTAGGGCTGCATTGACTACAAGAACCTCAACTTGGGTACACCTTAAATATCCCAGGAAATATAAAAATGGTTCAAAACATTGTGGTACTTACCTACAATGGAATATCCCTCAGCCATGAAAACAATGTCATAAGACCAGTAGCAGCAAAGTGAGTGGATACAGGTACCATGATTCTAAGTGAAATAAGTCACACAGAAAATGAAACTTATCATAAGATATCACTTATGAAGATCCTGTAAACATGGCTACACATGAACTGAGTTAGGAAAGAGAACAGAGTCTCACATTTAGAAAACACTCTTATGCCTGCATAAAGTGGAAGGAGAGGTGGGGTGATGCATAAAACCAGAGTTTGATATAAGCACAGGGACCGTTTCAAAAACCAACTTTGGAATAGACAAGACCTACCCCTTCCTCAGTGAAAGAGACTCAAAACCCCATGTTTCCCACAGAGGAATATATCTGACTAGTAAGAATCTTAAAACCTATGTATTGATATGTCTCCATAAGGGAATCAAGTGTGTCTAGATTGGCATAAACATGGCAGCGAGAATCAGCTCAAACCCACTCTAAAAAGGAATTTCAAAAGCAAAACCAAAAAACAGGGAAATTCTTTACAATTCCTTCAGGGTGTCTGAGGAACCCTGGAAAGACCCTATCTACAATGACAGCTGGATGTGGCATAAGGCTGGACACTTGGGACTGAGAGGATTGGTGAGATTGGGTGAGCAAATGCAGACCCTGTCAAGCAATAATGCATGGCCCCCATTCCATGGGTCCCAACTCTCCAGGTTCAAGGGAATATTACTACAGCTATAACATGTACAGGAAACCTAGAGAATGTACACACTGTGAATACGAAAGGTTTCTAAAACTCAACGAATAGTCCCTCTCCTGGTGCTCCAGTATGAATTTCCAACTGTGTTACTATCAATCTCCCAACTTGGAGAGACAGGCCCTTTAACCTCCTGGTTTGCACAGGTTCCCAATTTGGCAGAGGATGGAAGGGACGAGGGAGAACCCATGAGAGAGTAGCTGTTAGGCATTTGGACAGGCACATGTCACTCTAATTTCCCGGCAGGAAGAAGAATTAACCAAAGTCTCAGCCACCCACAGGGAACCAGTATAGGACATGATCCAAATTTTGGACTTGCGTTCAGCTCACAAAGAGCGAGTTGAGAAATGGAGCACAGGGGCACAGCAATTCAGAAACTGGCAGAGTGATAAAGGACAACTATCGTCCAAAAATCTGTTGAGGGAAGTCAACGAGGCGGACTTGAAAGCGAGGCAAAATAGCAGGAAACAGATTTTAAGAGGTACCTTGGAATCGCATGTAAAGCACAGGAAGAGGGGCACAACTTGGACAATGGTGCACTTGGCCAAAAAGGGCGTATGCGTTTTCTCCTGAATATATTCAGGAGAAAACGCATACGCCCTTTTTGGCCAAGCAAGGAAGTGGGCAATGCAAATCTGCACTACAAAGAAGTATCATTTCCCACCGGTCAAAAGGGACATCCACAAAATGTGTAAAAACCAGAAAGGCAAGACAGGCCCTGGAGAACTGGGAGCCTTGTTATGCTGATGGGCGGGATGTAAATTGCCAACTGCCTCACTGGAGGAGTGCATTGTGTTCCCTAAAACAAGCAAACAACAGAGCTACAGAGCCAAGGCCACTTCCAGTCTAGGGAATATACCTTGGGAAAACTGAAAATCAATAAGAAAGAGCCACCTCCAAATTTAGGGCTGCACTGACTTCAAGAACCTCAACTTGGGTACACCTTAAATATCCCAGGTAATATAAAAATGGTTCAAAACATTGTGGTACTTACGTACGATGGAATATCCCTCAGCCATGAAATCAATGTCAAAAGACCAGTAGCAGCAAAGTGAGTGGATTCAGGTACGATGATTCTAAGTGAAATAAGTCACACAGAAAAAGAAACTTATCATAAGATATCACTTATGAAGATCCTGTAAACATGGCTACACGTGAACTGAGTTAGGAAAGAGAACAGAGTCTCACATTTAGAAAACACTCTTATGCCTGCATAAAGCGGAAGGAGAGGTGGGGTGATGCATAAAACCTGAGTTTGATATAAGCACAGGGACCGTTCCAAAAACCAACTTTGGAATAGACAAGACCTACACCTTCCTCAGTGAAAGAGACTCAAAACCCCATATTTCCCTCAGAGGAATATATCTGACTAGTAAGAATCTTAAAACCTATGTATTGATATGACTCCATAAGGGAATCAAGTGTGTCTAGAGTGGCATAAACATGGCAGCGAGAATCAGCTCAAACCCACTATAAAAAGGAATTTCAAAAGCAAAACCAAAAAACAGGGAAATTCTTTACAATTCCTTCAGGGTGTCTGAGGAACCCTGGAAAGACCCTATCTACAATGACAGCCGGATGTTGCATAAAGCTGGACACTTGGGACTGAGAGGATTGGTGAGATTGGCTGAGCAAATGCAGACCCTTTCAAGCAATAATGCATGGGCCCATTCCATGGGTCCCAACTCTCCAAGTTCAAGGGAATATTACTACAGCTATAACATGTACAGGAAACCTAGAGAATGTACACACTGTGAATACGAAAGGTTTCTAAAACTCAACGAATAGTCCCTCTCCTGGTGCTCTTGTTTGACTTTCCAACTGCCTTACTATCAATCTCCCAACATGGAGAGACAGGCCCTTTAACCTCCTGGTTTGCACAGGTTCCCAATTTGGCAGAGGATGGAAGGGACGAGGGAGAACCCATGAGAGAGTAGCTGTTAGGCATTTGGACAGGCACATGTCTCTCTAATTTCCCGGCAGGAAGAAGAATTAACCAAAGTCTCAGCCACCCACCGGGAACCAGTATAGGACATGATCCAAAATTTTGGACTTGCGTTCAGCTCACAAAGAACGAGTTGAGAAATGGAGCTCAGGGGCACAGCAATTCACAAACATGCAGAGTGATAAAGGACAACTATCGTCCAAAAATCTGTTGAGGGAAGTCAACGAGGCGGACTTGAAAGCGAGGCAAAATAGCAGGAAACAGATTTCAAGAGGTACCTTGGAATCGCCTGTAAAGCACAGGAAGAGGGGCACAACTTGGACAATGATGCACTTGGCCAAAAAGGGCGTATGCGTTTTCTCCTGAATATATTCAGGAGAAAACGCATACGCCCTTTTTGGCCAAGCAAGCAAGCGGGCAATGCAAATCTGCACTACATAGAAGTATCACTTCCCAACGGTCAAAAGGGACATCCACAAAATGTGTAAAAACCAGAAAGGCAAGACAGGCCCTGGAGAACCGGGAGCCTTGTTATGCTGATGGGCGGGATGTAAATTGCCAACTGCCTCACTGGAGGAGTGCATTGTGTTCCCTAAAACAAGTAAACAACAGAGCTACAGAGCCAAGGCCACTTCCAGTCTAGGGAATATACCTTGGGAAAACTGAAAATCAATAAGAAAGAGCCACCTCCCAATTTAGGGCTGCACTGACTACAAGAACCTCAACTTGGGTACACCTTAAATATCCCTGGAAATATAAAAATGGTTCAAAACATTGTGGTACTTACGTACGATGGAATATTCCTCATCCATGAAATCAATGTCATAAGACCAGTAGCAGCAAAGTGAGTGGATTCAGGTACGATGATTCTAAGTGAAATAAGTCTCACAGAAAAAGAAACTTATCATAAGATATCACTTATGAAGATCCTGTAAACATGGCTACACGTGAACTGAGTTAGGAAAGAGAACAGAGTCTCACATTTAGAAAACACTCTTATGCCTGCATAAAGGGGATGGAGAGGTGGGGTGATGCATAAAACCAGAGTTTGATATAAGCACAGGGACCGTTTCAAAAACCAACTTTGGAATAGACAAGACCTACACCTTCCTCAGTGAAAGAGAATCAAAACACCATATTTCCCGCAGAGGAATATATTTGACTAGTAAGAATCTTAAAACCTATGTATTGATATGTCTCCATAAGGGAATCAAGTGTGTCTAGAGTGGCATAAACATGGCAGCGAGAATCAGCTCAAACCCACTCTAAAAAGGAATTTCAAAAGCAAAACCAAAAAACAGGGAAATTCTTTACAATTCCTTCAGGGTGTCTGAGGAAACCTGGAAAGACCCTATCTACAATGACAGCTGGATGTGGCATAAGGCTGGACACTTGGGACTGAGAGGATTGGTGAGATTGGGTGAGCAAATGCAGACCCTTTCAAGCAATAATGCATGGCCCCCATTCCATGGGTCCCAACTCTCCAGGTTGAAGGGAATATTACTACAGCTATAACATGTACAGGAAACCTAGAGAATGTACACACTGTGAATACGAAAGGTTTCTAAAACTCAACGAATAGTCCCTTTCCTGGTGCTCCAGTTTGACTTTCCAACTGCCTTACTATCAATCTCCCAACATGGAGAGACAGGCCCTTTAACCTCCTGGTTTGCACAGGTTCCCAATTTGGCAGAGGATTGAAGGGACGAGGGAGAACAAATGAGAGAGTAGCTGTTAGGCATTTGGACGGGCACATGTCACTCTTATTTCCCGGCAGGAAGAAGAATTAACCAAAGTCTCAGCCACCCACCGGGAACCAGTTTAGGACATGATCCAAAATTTTGGACTTGCGTTCAGCTCTCAAAAAACGAGTTGAGAAATGGAGCTCAGGGGAACAGCAATTCACAAACTGGCAGAGTGATAAAGGACCACTATCGTCCAAAAATCTGTTGAGGGAAGTCAACGAGGCGGACTTGAAAGCGAGGCAAAATAGCAGGAAACAGATTTCAAGATGTACCTTGGAATCGCCTGTAAAGCACAGGAAGAGGGGCACAACTTGGACAATGGTGCACTTGGCCAAAAAGGGCGTATGCGTTTTCTCCTGAATATATTCAGGAGAAAACGCATACGCCCTTTTTGGCCAAGCAAGCAAGCGGGCAATGCAAATCTGCAGTACAAAGAAGTATCACTTCCCGCAGGTCAAAAGGGACATCCACAAAATGTGTAAAAACCAGAAAGGCAAGACAGGCCCTGGAGAACAGGGAGCCTTGTTATGCTGATGGGCGGGATATAAATTGCCAACTGCCTCAATGGAGGAATGCATTGTGTTCCCTAAAACAAGTAAACAACAGAGCTACAGAGCCAAGGCCACTACCAGTGTAGGGATTATACCTAGGGAAAACTGAAAATCAAGAAGAAAGAGCCACCTCCATATTTAGGGCTGCACTGACTACAAGAACCTCAACTTGGGTACACCTTAAATATCCCAGGAAATATAAAAATGGTTCAAAACATTGTGGTACTTACGTACGATGGAATATCCCTCAGCCATGAAATCAATGTCATAAGACCAGTAGCAGCAAAGTGAGTGGATTCAGGTACGATAATTCTAAGTGAAATAAGTCACACAGAAAAAGAAACTTATGATAAGATATCACTTATGAAGATCCTGTAAACATGGCTTCACGTGAACTGAGTTAGGAAAGAGAACAGAGTCTCACATTTAGAAAACACTCTTATGCGTGCATAACGGGGATGGAGAGGTGGGGTGATGCATAAAACCAGAGTTTGATATAAGCACAGGGACCGTTCGAAAAACCAACTTTGGAATAGACAAGACCTACACCTTCCTCAGTGAAAGAGATTCAAAACCCCATATTTCCCGCAGAGGAATATATATGACTAGTAAAAATCTTAAAACCTATGTATTGATATGACTCCATAAGGGAATCAAGTGTGTCTAGAGTGGCATAAACATGGCAGCGAGAATCAGCTCAAACCCACTCTAAAAAGGAATTTCAAAAGCAAAACCAAAAAACAGGGAAATTCTTTAAAATTCCTTCAGGGTGTCTGAGGAAACCTGGAAAGACCCTATCTACAATGACAGCTGGATGTGGCATAAGGCTGGACACTTGGGACTGAGAGGATTGGTGAGATTGGGTGAGCAAATGCAGACCCTTTCAAGCAATAATGCATGGCCCCCATTCCATGGGTCCCAACTCTCCAGGTTGAAGGGAATATTACTACAGCTATAACATGTACAGGAAACCTAGAGAATGGACACACTGTGAATACGAAAGGTTTCTAAAACTCAACGAATAGTCCCTCTCCTGGTGCTCCTGTTTGACTTTCCAACTGCCTTACTATCAATCTCCCAACTTGGAGAGACAGGCCCTTTAACCTCCTGGTTTGCACAGGCTCCCAATTTGGCAGAGGATGGAAGGGACGAGGGAGAACCCATGAGAGAGTAGCTGTTAGGCATTTGGACGGGCACATGTCACTCTAATTTCCCGGCAGGAAGAAGAATTAACCAAAGTCTCAGCCACCCACCGGGAACCAGTATAGGACATGATCCAAAATTTTGGACTTGCGTTCAGCTCACAAAAAACGAGTTGAGAAATGGAGCTCAGGGGCACAGCAATGCACAAACTAGCAGTGTGATAAAGGACAACTATCGTCCAAAAATCTGTTGAGGGAAGTCAACGAGGCGGACTTGAAAGCGAGGCAAAATAGCAGGAAACAGATTTTAAGAGGTACCTTGGAATCGCCTGTAAAGCACAGGAAGAGGGGCACAACTTGGACAATGGTTCACTTGGCCAAAAAGGGCGTATGCGTTTTCTCCTGAATATATTCAGGAGAAAACGCATATGCCCTTTTTGGCCAAGCAAGGAAGCGGGCAATGCAAATCTGCACTACAAAGGAGTATCATTTCCCACCGGTCAAAAGGGACATCCACAAAATGAGTAAAAACCAGAAAGGCAAGACAGGCCCTGGAGAACAGGGAGCATTGTTATGCTGATGGGCGGGATGTAAATTGCCAACTGCCTCACTGGAGGAGTGCATTGTGTTCCCTAAAACAAGTAAACAACAGAGCTACAGAGCCAAGGCCACTTCCAGTCTAGGGAATATACCTTGGGAAAACTGAAAATCAATAAGAAAGCGCCACCTCCAAATTTAGGGCTGCACTGACTACAAGAACCTCAACTTGGGTACACCTTAAATATCCCAGGAAATATAAAAATGGTTCAAAACATTGTGGTACTTACCTACAATGGAATATCCCTCAGCCATGAAAACAATGTCATAAGACCAGTAGCAGCAAAGTGAGTGGATTCAGGTACCATGATTCTAAGTGAAATAAGTCACACAGAAAATGAAACTTATCATAAGATATCACTTATGAAGATGCTGTAAACATGGCTACACGTGAACTGAGTTAGGAAAGAGAACAGAGTCTCACATTTAGAAAACACTCTTATGCCTGCATAAAGTGGAAGGAGAGGTGGGGTGATGCATAAAACCAGAGTTTGATATAAGCACAGGGACCGTTTCAAAAACCAACTTTGGAATAGACAAGACCTACCCCTTCCTCAGTGAAAGAGACTCAAAACCCCATATTTCCCACAGAGGAATATATCTGACTAGTAAGAATCTTAAAACCTATGTATTGATATGTCTCCATAAGGGAATCAAGTGTGTCTAGAGTGGCATAAACATGGCAGCGAGAATCAGCTCAAACCCACTCTAAAAAGGAATTTCAAAAGCAAAACCAAAAAACAGGGAAATTCTTTACAATTCCTTCAGGGTGTCTGAAGAAACCTGGAAAGACCCTATCTACAATGACAGCTGGATGTGGCATAAGGCTGGACACTTGGGACTGAGAGGATTGGTGAGATTGGGTGAGCAAATGCAGACCCTGTCAAGCAATAATGCATGGCCCCCATTCCATGGGTCCTAACTCTCCAGGTTCAAGGGAATATTACTACAGCTATAACATGTACAGGGAACCTAGAGAATGTACACACTGTGAATACGAAAGGTTTCTAAAACTCAACGAATAGTCCCTCTCCTGGTGCTCCAGTATGAATTTCCAACTGTGTTACTATCAATCTCCCAACTTGGAGAGACAGGCCCTTTAACCTCCTGGTTTGCACAGGTTCCCAATTTGGCAGAGGATGGAAGGGACGAGGGAGAACCCATGAGAGAGTAGTTGTTAGGCATTTGGACGGGCACATGTCACTCTAATTTCCCGGCAGGAAGAAGAATTAACCAAAGTCTCAGCCACCCACCGGGAACCAGTATAGGACATGATCCAAAATTTTGGACTTGCGTTCAGCTCACAAAAAACGAGTTGAGAAATGGAGCTCAGGGGCACAGCAATGCACAAACTGGCAGAGTGATAAAGGACAACTATCGTCCAAAAATCTGTTGAGGGAAGTCAACGAGGCGGACTTGAAAGCGAGGCAAAATAGCAGGAAACAGATTTTAAGAGGTACCTTGGAATCGCATGTAAAGCACAGGAAGAGGGGCACAACTTGGACAATGGTGCACTTGGCCAAAAAGGGCGTATGCGTTTTCTCCTGAATATATTCAGGAGAAAACGCATACGCCCTCTTTGGGCAAGCAAGCAAGTGGGCAATGCAAATCTGCACTACAAAGAAGTATCATTTCCCACCGGTCAAAAGGGACATCCACAAAATGTGTAAAAACCAGAAAGGCAAGACAGGCCCTGGAGAACTGGGAGCCTTGTTATGCTGATGGGCGGGATGTAAATTGCCAACTGCCTCACTGGAGGAGTGCATTGTGTTCCCTAAAACAAGTAAACAACAGAGCTACAGAGCCAAGGCCACTTCCAGTCTAGGGAATATACCTTGGGAAAACTGAAAATCAATAAGAAAGTGCCACCTCCAAATTTAGGGCTGCACTGACTACAAGAACCTCAACTTGGGTACACCTTAAATATCCCAGGAAATATAAAAATGGTTCAAAACATTGTGGTACTAACGTACGATGGAATATCCCTCAGCCATGAAATCAATGTCATAAGACCAGTAGCAGCAAAGGAGTGGATTCAGGTACGATGATTCTAAGTGAAATAAGTCACACAGAAAAAGAAACTTATCATAAGATATCACTTATGAAGATCCTGTAAACATGGCTACACGTGAACTGAGTTAGGAAAGAGAACAGAGTCTCACATTTAGAAAACACTCTTATGCCTGCATAAAGGGGAAGGAGAGGTGGGGTGATGCATAAAACCAGAGTTTGATATAAGCACAGGGACCGTTCCAAAAACCAACTTTGGAATAGACAAGACCTACACCTTCCTCAGTGAAAGAGACTCAAAACCCCATATTTCCCACAGAGGAATATATCTGACTAGTAAGAATCTTAAAACCGATGTATAGATATGACTGCATAAGGGAATCAAGTGTGTCTAGAGTGGCATAAACATGGCAGCGAGAATCAGCTCAAACCCACTATAAAAAGGAATTTCAAAAGCAAAACCAAAAAACAGGGAAATTCTTTACAATTCCTTCAGGGTGTCTGAGGAAACCTGGAAAGACCCTATCTACAATGACAGCTGGATGTGGCATAAGGCTGGACACTTGGGACTGAGAGGATTGGTGAGATTGGGTGAGCAAATGCAGACCCTTTCAAGCAATAATGCATGGCCCCCATTCCATGGGTCCCAACTCTCCAGGTTGAAGGGAATATTACTACAGCTATAACATGTACAGGAAACCTAGAGAATGTACACACTGTGAATACGAAAGGATTCTAAAACTCAACGAATAGTCCCTCTCCTGGTGCTCCAGTTTGACTTTCCAACTGCCTTACTATCAATCTCCCAACATGGAGAGACAGGCCCTTTAACCTCCTGGTTTGCACAGGTTCCCAATTTGGCAGAGGATGGAAGGGACGAGGGAGAACCCATGAGAGAGTAGCTGTTAGGCATTTGGACGGGCACATGTCACTCTAATTTCCCGGCAGGAAGAAGAATTAACCAAAGTGTCAGCCACCCACCGGGAACCAGTATAGGACATGATCCAAAATTTTGGACTTGCGTTCAGCTCACAAAAAACGAGTTGAGAAATGGAGCTCAGGGGCACAGCAATTCACAAACTGGCAGAGTGATAAAGGACAACTATCGTCCAAAAATCTGTTGAGGGAAGTCAACGAGGCGGACTTGAAAGCGAGGCAAAATAGCAGGAAACAGATTTCAAGAGGTACCTTGGAATCGCCTGTAAAGCACAGGAAGAGGGGCACAACTTGGACAATGGTGCACTTGGCCAAAAAGGGCGTATGCGTTTTCTCCTGAATATATTCAGGAGAAAACGCATACGCCCTTTTTGGCCAAGCTAGCAAGCGGGCAATGCCAATCTGCACTACAAAGAAGTATCACTTCCCACCGGTCAAAAGGGACATCCACAAAATGTGTAAAAACCAGAAAGGCAAGACAGGCCCTCAAGAAAAGGGAACCTTGTTATGCTGATGGGCGGGATGTAAATTGCCAACTGCCTCACTGGAGGAGTGCATTGTGTTCCCTAAAAAAAGTAAACAACAGAGCTACAGAGCCAAGGCCACTTCCAGTCTAGGGAATATACCTTGGGAAAACTGAAAATCAATAAGAAAGAGCCACCTCCAAATTTAGGGCTGCACTGACTACAAGAACCTCAACTTGGGTACACCTTAAATATCCCAGGAAATATAAAAATGGTTCAAAACATTGTGGTACTAACGTACGATGGAATATCCCTCAGCCATGAAATCAATGTCATAAGACCAGTAGCAGCAAAGTGACTGGATTCAGGTACGATGATTCTAAGTGAAATAAGTCACACAGAAAAAGAAACTTATCATAAGATATCACTTATGAAGATCCTGTAAACATGGCTACACGTGAACTGAGTTAGGAAAGAGAACAGAGTCTCACATTTAGAAAACACTCTTATGCCTGCATAAAGGGGAAGGAGAGGTGGGGTGATGCATAAAACCAGAGTTTGATATAAGTACAGGGACCGTTCCAAAAACCAACTTTGGAATAGACAAGACCTACCCCTTCCTCAGTGAAAGAGACTCAAAACCCCATATTTCCCACAGAGGAATATATCTGACTAGTAAGAATCTTAAAACCGATGTATAGATATGACTGCATAAGGGAATCAAGTGTGTCTAGAGTGGCATAAACATGGCAGCGAGAATCAGCTCAAACCCACTATAAAAAGGAATTTCAAAAGCAAAACCAAAAAACAGGGAAATTCTTTACAATTCCTTCAGGGTGTCTGAGGAAACCTGGAAAGACCCTATCTACAATGACAGCTGGATGTGGCATAAGGCTGGACACTTGGGACTGAGAGGATTGGTGAGATTGGGTGAGCAAATGCAGACCCTTTCAAGCAATATTGCATGGCCCCCATTCCATGGGTCCCAACTCTCCAGGTTGAAGGGAATATTACTACAGCTATAACATGTACAGGAAACCTAGAGAATGTACACACTGTGAATACGAAAGGATTGTAAAACTCAACGAATAGTCCCTCTCCTGGTGCTCCAGTTTGACTTTCCAACTGCCTTACTATCAATCTCCCAACATGGAGAGACAGGCCCTTTAACCTCCTGGTTTGCACAGGTTCCCAATTTGGCAGAGGATGGAAGGGACGAGGGAGAACCCATGAGAGAGTAGCTGTTAGGCATTTGGACGGGCACATGTCACTCTAATTTCCCGGCAGGAAGAAGAATTAACCAAAGTGTCAGCCACCCACCGGGAACCAGTATAGGACATGATCCAAAATTTTGGACTTGCGTTCAGCTCACAAAAAACGAGTTGAGAAATGGAGCTCAGGGGCACAGCAATTCACAAACTGGCAGAGTGATAAAGGACAACTATCGTCCAAAAATCTGTTGAGGGAAGTCAACGAGGCGGACTTGAAAGCGAGGCAAAATAGCAGGAAACAGATTTCAAGAGGTACCTTGGAATCGCCTGTAAAGCACAGGAAGAGGGGCACAACTTGGACAATGGTGCACTTGGCCAAAAAGGGCGTATGCGTTTTCTCCTGAATATATTCAGGAGAAAACGCATACGCCCTTTTTGGCCAAGCTAGCAAGCGGGCAATGCCAATCTGCACTACAAAGAAGTATCACTTCCCACCGGTCAAAAGGGACATCCACAAAATGTGTAAAAACCAGAAAGGCAAGACAGGCCCTCAAGAAAAGGGAACCTTGTTATGCTGATGGGCGGGATGTAAATTGCCAACTGCCTCACTGGAGGAGTGCATTGTGTTCCCTAAAACAAGTAAACAACAGAGCTACAGAGCCAAGGCCACTTCCAGTCTAGGGAATATACCTTGGGAAAACTGAAAATCAATAAGAAAGAGCCACCTCCAAATTTAGGGCTGCACTGACTACAAGAACCTCAACTTGGGTACACCTTAAATATCCCAGGAAATATAAAAATGGTTCAAAACATTGTGGTACTAAGGTACGATGGAATATCCCTCAGCCATGAAATCAATGTCATAAGACCAGTAGCAGCAAAGTGAGTGGATTCAGGTACGATGATTCTAAGTGAAATAAGTCACACAGAAAAAGAAACTTATCATAAGATATCACTTATGAAGATCCTGTAAACATGGCTACACGTGAACTGAGTTAGGAAAGAGAACAGAGTCTCACATTTAGAAAACACTATTATGCCTGCATAAAGGGGAAGGAGAGGTGGGGTGATGCATAAAACCAGAGTTTGATATAAGTACAGGGACCGTTCCAAAAACCAATTTTGGAATAGACAAGACCTACCCCTTCCTCAGTGAAAGAGACTCAAAACCCCATATTTCCCACAGAGGAATATATCTGACTAGTAAGAATCTTAAAACCGATGTATAGATATGACTGCATAAGGGAATCAAGTGTGTCTAGAGTGGCATAAACATGGCAGCGAGAATCAGCTCAAACCCACTATAAAAAGGAATTTCAAAAGCAAAACCAAAAAACAGGGAAATTCTTTACAATTCCTTCAGGGTGTCTGAGGAAACCTGGAAAGACCCTATCTACAATGACAGCTGGATGTGGCATAAGGCTGGACACTTGGGACTGAGAGGATTGGTGAGATTGGGTGAGCAAATGCAGACCCTTTCAAGCAATAATGCATGGCCCCCATTCCATGGGTCCCAACTCTCCAGGTTGAAGGGAATATTACTACAGCTATAACATGTACAGGAAACCTAGAGAATGTACACACTGTGAATACGAAAGGATTCTAAAACTCAACGAATAGTCCCTCTCCTGGTGCTCCAGTTTGACTTTCCAACTGCCTTACTATCAATCTCCCAACATGGAGAGACAGGCCCTTTAACCTCCTGGTTTGCACAGGTTCCCAATTTGGCAGAGGATGGAAGGGACGAGGGAAAACCCATGAGAGAGTAGCTGTTAGGCATTTGGACGGGCACATGTCACTCTAATTTCCCGGCAGGAAGAAGAATTAACCAAAGTGTCAGCCACCCACCGGGAACCAGTATAGGACATGATCCAAAATTTTGGACTTGCGTTCAGCTCACAAAAAACGAGTTGAGAAATGGAGCTCAGGGGCACAGCAATTCACAAACTGGCAGAGTGATAAAGGACAACTATCGTCCAAAAATCTGTTGAGGGAAGTCAACGAGGCGGACTTGAAAGCGAGGCAAAATAGCAGGAAACAGATTTCAAGAGGTACCTTGGAATCGCCTGTAAAGCACAGGAAGAGGGGCACAACTTGGACAATGGTGCACTTGGCCAAAAAGGGCGTATGCGTTATCTCCTGAATATATTCAGGAGAAAACGCATACGCCCTTTTTGGCCAAGCTAGCAAGCGGGCAATGCCAATCTGCACTACAAAGAAGTATCACTTCCCACCGGTCAAAAGGGACATCCACAAAATGTGTAAAAACCAGAAAGGCAAGACAGGCCCTCAAGAAAAGGGAACCTTGTTATGCTGATGGGCGGGATGTAAATTGCCAACTGCCTCACTGGAGGAGTGCATTGTGTTCCCTAAAACAAGTAAACAACAGAGCTACAGAGCCAAGGCCACTTCCAGTCTAGGGAATATACCTTGGGAAAACTGAAAATCAATAAGAAAGAGCCACCTCCAAATTTAGGGCTGCACTGACTACAAGAACCTCAACTTGGGTACACCTTAAATATCCCAGGAAATATAAAAATGGTTCAAAACATTGTGGTACTAACGTACGATGGAATATCCCTCAGCCATGAAATCAATGTCATAAGACCAGTAGCAGCAAAGTGAGTGGATTCAGGTACGATGATTCTAAGTGAAATAAGTCACACAGAAAAAGAAACTTATCATAAGATATCACTTATGAAGATCCTGTAAACATGGCTACACGTGAACTGAGTTAGGAAAGAGAACAGAGTCTCACATTTAGAAAACACTCTTATGCCTGCATAAAGGGGAAGGAGAGGTGGGGTGATGCATAAAACCAGAGTTTGATATAAGTACAGGGACCGTTCCAAAAACCAACTTTGGAATAGACAAGACCTACCCCTTCCTCAGTGAAAGAGACTCAAAACCCCATATTTCCCACAGAGGAATATATCTGACTAGTAAGAATCTTAAAACCGATGTATTGATATGTCTCCATAAGGGAATCAAGTGTGTCTAGAGTGGCATAAACATGGCAGCGAGAATCAGCTCAAACCCACTCTAAAAAGGAATTTCAAAAGCAAAACCAAAAAACAGGGAAATTCTTTACAATTCCTTCAGGGTGTCTGAAGAAACCTGGAAAGACCCTATCTACAATGACAGCTGGATGTGGCATAAGGCTGGACACTTGGGACTGAGAGGATTGGTGAGATTGGGTGAGCAAATGCAGACCCTGTCAAGCAATAATGCATGGCCCCCATTCCATGGGTCCTAACTCTCCAGGTTCAAGGGAATATTACTACAGCTATAACATGTACAGGGAACCTAGAGAATGTACACACTGTGAATACGAAAGGTTTCTAAAACTCAACGAATAGTCCCTCTCCTGGTGCTCCAGTATGAATTTCCAACTGTGTTACTATCAATCTCCCAACTTGGAGAGACAGGCCCTTTAACCTCCTGGTTTGCACAGGTTCCCAATTTGGCAGAGGATGGAAGGGACGAGGGAGAACCCATGAGAGAGTAGTTGTTAGGCATTTGGACGGGCACATGTCACTCTAATTTCCCGGCAGGAAGAAGAATTAACCAAAGTCTCAGCCACCCACCGGGAACCAGTATAGGACATGATCCAAAATTTTGGACTTGCGTTCAGCTCACAAAAAACGAGTTGAGAAATGGAGCTCAGGGGCACAGCAATGCACAAACTGGCAGAGTGATAAAGGACAACTATCGTCCAAAAATCTGTTGAGGGAAGTCAACGAGGCGGACTTGAAAGCGAGGCAAAATAGCAGGAAACAGATTTTAAGAGGTACCTTGGAATCGCATGTAAAGCACAGGAAGAGGGGCACAACTTGGACAATGGTGCACTTGGCCAAAAAGGGCGTATGCGTTTTCTCCTGAATATATTCAGGAGAAAACGCATACGCCCTCTTTGGGCAAGCAAGCAAGTGGGCAATGCAAATCTGCACTACAAAGAAGTATCATTTCCCACCGGTCAAAAGGGACATCCACAAAATGTGTAAAAACCAGAAAGGCAAGACAGGCCCTGGAGAACTGGGAGCCTTGTTATGCTGATGGGCGGGATGTAAATTGCCAACTGCCTCACTGGAGGAGTGCATTGTGTTCCCTAAAACAAGTAAACAACAGAGCTACAGAGCCAAGGCCACTTCCAGTCTAGGGAATATACCTTGGGAAAACTGAAAATCAATAAGAAAGAGCCACCTCCAAATTTAGGGCTGCACTGACTACAAGAACCTCAACTTGGGTACACCTTAAATATCCCAGGAAATATAAAAATGGTTCAAAACATTGTGGTACTAACGTACGATGGAATATCCCTCAGCCATGAAATCAATGTCATAAGACCAGTAGCAGCAAAGGAGTGGATTCAGGTACGATGATTCTAAGTGAAATAAGTCACACAGAAAAAGAAACTTATCATAAGATATCACTTATGAAGATCCTGTAAACATGGCTACACGTGAACTGAGTTAGGAAAGAGAACAGAGTCTCACATTTAGAAAACACTCTTATGCCTGCATAAAGGGGAAGGAGAGGTGGGGTGATGCATAAAACCAGAGTTTGATATAAGCACAGGGACCGTTCCAAAAACCAACTTTGGAATAGACAAGACCTACACCTTCCTCAGTGAAAGAGACTCAAAACCCCATATTTCCCACAGAGGAATATATCTGTCTAGTAAGAATCTTAAAACCGATGTATAGATATGACTGCATAAGGGAATCAAGTGTGTCTAGAGTGGCATAAACATGGCAGCGAGAATCAGCTCAAACCCACTATAAAAAGGAATTTCAAAAGCAAAACCAAAAAACAGGGAAATTCTTTACAATTCCTTCAGGGTGTCTGAGGAAACCTGGAAAGACCCTATCTACAATGACAGCTGGATGTGGCATAAGGCTGGACACTTGGGACTGAGAGGATTGGTGAGATTGGGTGAGCAAATGCAGACCCTTTCAAGCAATAATGCATGGCCCCCATTCCATGGGTCCCAACTCTCCAGGTTGAAGGGAATATTACTACAGCTATAACATGTACAGGAAACCTAGAGAATGTACACACTGTGAATACGAAAGGATTCTAAAACTCAACGAATAGTCCCTCTCCTGGTGCTCCAGTTTGACTTTCCAACTGCCTTACTATCAATCTCCCAACATGGAGAGACAGGCCCTTTAACCTCCTGGTTTGCACAGGTTCCCAATTTGGCAGAGGATGGAAGGGACGAGGGAGAACCCATGAGAGAGTAGCTGTTAGGCATTTGGACGGGCACATGTCACTCTAATTTCCCGGCAGGAAGAAGAATTAACCAAAGTGTCAGCCACCCACCGGGAACCAGTATAGGACATGATCCAAAATTTTGGACTTGCGTTCAGCTCACAAAAAACGAGTTGAGAAATGGAGCTCAGGGGCACAGCAATTCACAAACTGGCAGAGTGATAAAGGACAACTATCGTCCAAAAATCTGTTGAGGGAAGTCAACGAGGCGGACTTGAAAGCGAGGCAAAATAGCAGGAAACAGATTTCAAGAGGTACCTTGGAATCGCCTGTAAAGCACAGGAAGAGGGGCACAACTTGGACAATGGTGCACTTGGCCAAAAAGGGCGTATGCGTTTTCTCCTGAATATATTCAGGAGAAAACGCATACGCCCTTTTTGGCCAAGCTAGCAAGCGGGCAATGCCAATCTGCACTACAAAGAAGTATCACTTCCCACCGGTCAAAAGGGACATCCACAAAATGTGTAAAAACCAGAAAGGCAAGACAGGCCCTCAAGAAAAGGGAACCTTGTTATGCTGATGGGCGGGATGTAAATTTCCAACTGCCTCACTGGAGGAGTGCATTGTGTTCCCTAAAAAAAGTAAACAACAGAGCTACAGAGCCAAGGCCACTTCCAGTCTAGGGAATATACCTTGGGAAAACTGAAAATCAATAAGAAAGAGCCACCTCCAAATTTAGGGCTGCACTGACTACAAGAACCTCAACTTGGGTACACCTTAAATATCCCAGGAAATATAAAAATGGTTCAAAACATTGTGGTACTAACGTACGATGGAATATCCCTCAGCCATGAAATCAATGTCATAAGACCAGTAGCAGCAAAGTGACTGGATTCAGGTACGATGATTCTAAGTGAAATAAGTCACACAGAAAAAGAAACTTATCATAAGATATCACTTATGAAGATCCTGTAAACATGGCTACACGTGAACTGAGTTAGGAAAGAGAACAGAGTCTCACATTTAGAAAACACTCTTATGCATGCATAAAGGGGAAGGAGAGGTGGGGTGATGCATAAAACCAGAGTTTGATATAAGTACAGGGACCGTTCCGAAAACCAACTTTGGAATAGACAAGACCTACCCCTTCCTCAGTGAAAGAGACTCAAAACCCCATATTTCCCACAGAGGAATATATCTGACTAGTAAGAATCTTAAAACCGATGTATAGATATGACTGCATAAGGGAATCAAGTGTGTCTAGAGTGGCATAAACATGGCAGCGAGAATCAGCTCAAACCCACTATAAAAAGGAATTTCAAAAGCAAAACCAAAAAACAGGGAAATTCTTTACAATTCCTTCAGGGTGTCTGAGGAAACCTGGAAAGACCCTATCTACAATGACAGCTGGATGTGGCATAAGGCTGGACACTTGGGACTGAGAGGATTGGTGAGATTGGGTGAGCAAATGCAGACCCTTTCAAGCAATATTGCATGGCCCCCATTCCATGGGTCCCAACTCTCCAGGTTGAAGGGAATATTACTACAGCTATAACATGTACAGGAAACCTAGAGAATGTACACACTGTGAATACGAAAGGATTGTAAAACTCAACGAATAGTCCCTCTCCTGGTGCTCCAGTTTGACTTTCCAACTGCCTTACTATCAATCTCCCAACATGGAGAGACAGGCCCTTTAACCTCCTGGTTTGCACAGGTTCCCAATTTGGCAGAGGATGGAAGGGACGAGGGAGAACCCATGAGAGAGTAGCTGTTAGGCATTTGGACGGGCACATGTCACTCTAATTTCCCGGCAGGAAGAAGAATTAACCAAAGTGTCAGCCACCCACCGGGAACCAGTATAGGACATGATCCAAAATTTTGGACTTGCGTTCAGCTCACAAAAAACGAGTTGAGAAATGGAGCTCAGGGGCACAGCAATTCACAAACTGGCAGAGTGATAAAGGACAACTATCGTCCAAAAATCTGTTGAGGGAAGTCAACGAGGCGGACTTGAAAGCGAGGCAAAATAGCAGGAAACAGATTTCAAGAGGTACCTTGGAATCGCCTGTAAAGCACAGGAAGAGGGGCACAACTTGGACAATGGTGCACTTGGCCAAAAAGGGCGTATGCGTTTTCTCCTGAATATATTCAGGAGAAAACGCATACGCCCTTTTTGGCCAAGCTAGCAAGCGGGCAATGCCAATCTGCACTACAAAGAAGTATCACTTCCCACCGGTCAAAAGGGACATCCACAAAATGTGTAAAAACCAGAAAGGCAAGACAGGCCCTCAAGAAAAGGGAACCTTGTTATGCTGATGGGCGGGATGTAAATTGCCAACTGCCTCACTGGAGGAGTGCATTGTGTTCCCTAAAACAAGTAAACAACAGAGCTACAGAGCCAAGGCCACTTCCAGTCTAGGGAATATACCTTGGGAAAACTGAAAATCAATAAGAAAGAGCCACCTCCAAATTTAGGGCTGCACTGACTACAAGAACCTCAACTTGGGTACACCTTAAATATCCCAGGAAATATAAAAATGGTTCAAAACATTGTGGTACTAACGTACGATGGAATATCCCTCAGCCATGAAATCAATGTCATAAGACCAGTAGCAGCAAAGTGAGTGGATTCAGGTACGATGATTCTAAGTGAAATAAGTCACACAGAAAAAGAAACTTATCATAAGATATCACTTATGAAGATCCTGTAAACATGGCTACACGTGAACTGAGTTAGGAAAGAGAACAGAGTCTCACATTTAGAAAACACTATTATGCCTGCATAAAGGGGAAGGAGAGGTGGGGTGATGCATAAAACCAGAGTTTGATATAAGTACAGGGACCGTTCCAAAAACCAATTTTGGAATAGACAAGACCTACCCCTTCCTCAGTGAAAGAGACTCAAAACCCCATATTTCCCACAGAGGAATATATCTGACTAGTAAGAATCTTAAAACCGATGTATAGATATGACTGCATAAGGGAATCAAGTGTGTCTAGAGTGGCATAAACATGGCAGCGAGAATCAGCTCAAACCCACTATAAAAAGGAATTTCAAAAGCAAAACCAAAAAACAGGGAAATTCTTTACAATTCCTTCAGGGTGTCTGAGGAAACCTGGAAAGACCCTATCTACAATGACAGCTGGATGTGGCATAAGGCTGGACACTTGGGACTGAGAGGATTGGTGAGATTGGGTGAGCAAATGCAGACCCTTTCAAGCAATAATGCATGGCCCCCATTCCATGGGTCCCAACTCTCCAGGTTGAAGGGAATATTACTACAGCTATAACATGTACAGGAAACCTAGAGAATGTACACACTGTGAATACGAAAGGATTCTAAAACTCAACGAATAGTCCCTCTCCTGGTGCTCCAGTTTGACTTTCCAACTGCCTTACTATCAATCTCCCAACATGGAGAGACAGGCCCTTTAACCTCCTGGTTTGCACAGGTTCCCAATTTGGCAGAGGATGGAAGGGACGAGGGAGAACCCATGAGAGAGTAGCTGTTAGGCATTTGGACGGGCACATGTCACTCTAATTTCCCGGCAGGAAGAAGAATTAACCAAAGTGTCAGCCACCCACCGGGAACCAGTATAGGACATGATCCAAAATTTTGGACTTGCGTTCAGCTCACAAAAAACGAGTTGAGAAATGGAGCTCAGGGGCACAGCAATTCACAAACTGGCAGAGTGATAAAGGACAACTATCGTCCAAAAATCTGTTGAGGGAAGTCAACGAGGCGGACTTGAAAGCGAGGCAAAATAGCAGGAAACAGATTTTAAGAGGTACCTTGGAATCGCCTGTAAAGCACAGGAAGAGGGGCACAACTTGGACAATGGTTCACTTGGCCAAAAAGGGCGTATGCGTTTTCTCCTGAATATATTCAGGAGAAAACGCATATGCCCTTTTTGGCCAAGCAAGGAAGCGGGCAATGCAAATCTGCACTACAAAGGAGTATCATTTCCCACCGGTCAAAAGGGACATCCACAAAATGAGTAAAAACCAGAAAGGCAAGACAGGCCCTGGAGAACAGGGAGCATTGTTATGCTGATGGGCGGGATGTAAATTGCCAACTGCCTCACTGGAGGAGTGCATTGTGTTCCCTAAAACAAGTAAACAACAGAGCTACAGAGCCAAGGCCACTTCCAGTCTAGGGAATATACCTTGGGAAAACTGAAAATCAATAAGAAAGAGCCACCTCCAAATTTAGGGCTGCACTGACTACAAGAACCTCAACTTGGGTACACCTTAAATATCCCAGGAAATATAAAAATGGTTCAAAACATTGTGGTACTTACCTACAATGGAATATCCCTCAGCCATGAAAACAATGTCATAAGACCAGTAGCAGCAAAGTGAGTGGATTCAGGTACCATGATTCTAAGTGAAATAAGTCACACAGAAAATGAAACTTATCATAAGATATCACTTATGAAGATGCTGTAAACATGGCTACACGTGAACTGAGTTAGGAAAGAGAACAGAGTCTCACATTTAGAAAACACTCTTATGCCTGCATAAAGTGGAAGGAAAGGTGGGGTGATGCATAAAACCAGAGTTTGATATAAGCACAGGGACCGTTTCAAAAACCAACTTTGGAATAGACAAGACCTACCCCTTCCTCAGTGAAAGAGACTCAAAACCCCATATTTCCCACAGAGGAATATATCTGACTAGTAAGAATCTTAAAACCTATGTATTGATATGTCTCCATAAGGGAATGAAGTGTGTCTAGAGTGGCATAAACATGGCAGCGAGAATCAGCTCAAACCCACTCTAAAAAGGAATTTCAAAAGCAAAACCAAAAAACAGGGAAATTCTTTACAATTCCTTCAGGGTGTCTGAAGAAACCTGGAAAGACCCTATCTACAATGACAGCTGGATGTGGCATAAGGCTGGACACTTGGGACTGAGAGGATTGGTGAGATTGGGTGAGCAAATGCAGACCCTGTCAAGCAATAATGCATGGCCCCCATTCCATGGGTCCTAACTCTCCAGGTTCAAGGGAATATTACTACAGCTATAACATGTACAGGGAACCTAGAGAATGTACACACTGTGAATACGAAAGGTTTCTAAAACTCAACGAATAGTCCCTCTCCTGGTGCTCCAGTATGAATTTCCAACTGTGTTACTATCAATCTCCCAACTTGGAGAGACAGGCCCTTTAACCTCCTGGTTTGCACAGGTTCCCAATTTGGCAGAGGATGGAAGGGACGAGGGAGAACCCATGAGAGAGTAGTTGTTAGGCATTTGGACGGGCACATGTCACTCTAATTTCCCGGCAGGAAGAAGAATTAACCAAAGTCTCAGCCACCCACCGGGAACCAGTATAGGACATGATCCAAAATTTTGGACTTGCGTTCAGCTCACAAAAAACGAGTTGAGAAATGGAGCTCAGGGGCACAGCAATGCACAAACTGGCAGAGTGATAAAGGACAACTATCGTCCAAAAATCTGTTGAGGGAAGTCAACGAGGCGGACTTGAAAGCGAGGCAAAATAGCAGGAAACAGATTTTAAGAGGTACCTTGGAATCGCATGTAAAGCACAGGAAGAGGGGCACAACTTGGACAATGGTGCACTTGGCCAAAAAGGGCGTATGCGTTTTCTCCTGAATATATTCAGGAGAAAACGCATACGCCCTCTTTGGGCAAGCAAGCAAGTGGGCAATGCAAATCTGCACTACAAAGAAGTATCATTTCCCACCGGTCAAAAGGGACATCCACAAAATGTGTAAAAACCAGAAAGGCAAGACAGGCCCTGGAGAACTGGGAGCCTTGTTATGCTGATGGGCGGGATGTAAATTGCCAACTGCCTCACTGGAGGAGTGCATTGTGTTCCCTAAAACAAGTAAACAACAGAGCTACAGAGCCAAGGCCACTTCCAGTCTAGGGAATATACCTTGGGAAAACTGAAAATCAATAAGAAAGAGCCACCTCCAAATTTAGGGCTGCACTGACTACAAGAACCTCAACTTGGGTACACCTTAAATATCCCAGGAAATATAAAAATGGTTCAAAACATTGTGGTACTAACGTACGATGGAATATCCCTCAGCCATGAAATCAATGTCATAAGACCAGTAGCAGCAAAGGAGTGGATTCAGGTACGATGATTCTAAGTGAAATAAGTCACACAGAAAAAGAAACTTATCATAAGATATCACTTATGAAGATCCTGTAAACATGGCTACACGTGAACTGAGTTAGGAAAGAGAACAGAGTCTCACATTTAGAAAACACTCTTATGCCTGCATAAAGGGGAAGGAGAGGTGGGGTGATGCATAAAACCAGAGTTTGATATAAGCACAGGGACCGTTCCAAAAACCAACTTTGGAATAGACAAGACCTACACCTTCCTCAGTGAAAGAGACTCAAAACCCCATATTTCCCACAGAGGAATATATCTGACTAGTAAGAATCTTAAAACCGATGTATAGATATGACTGCATAAGGGAATCAAGTGTGTCTAGAGTGGCATAAACATGGCAGCGAGAATCAGCTCAAACCCACTATAAAAAGGAATTTCAAAAGCAAAACCAAAAAACAGGGAAATTCTTTACAATTCCTTCAGGGTGTCTGAGGAAACCTGGAAAGACCCTATCTACAATGACAGCTGGATGTGGCATAAGGCTGGACACTTGGGACTGAGAGGATTGGTGAGATTGGGTGAGCAAATGCAGACCCTTTCAAGCAATAATGCATGGCCCCCATTCCATGGGTCCCAACTCTCCAGGTTGAAGGGAATATTACTACAGCTATAACATGTACAGGAAACCTAGAGAATGTACACACTGTGAATACGAAAGGATTCTAAAACTCAACGAATAGTCCCTCTCCTGGTGCTCCAGTTTGACTTTCCAACTGCCTTACTATCAATCTCCCAACATGGAGAGACAGGCCCTTTAACCTCCTGGTTTGCACAGGTTCCCAATTTGGCAGAGGATGGAAGGGACGAGGGAGAACCCATGAGAGAGTAGCTGTTAGGCATTTGGACGGGCACATGTCACTCTAATTTCCCGGCAGGAAGAAGAATTAACCAAAGTGTCAGCCACCCACCGGGAACCAGTATAGGACATGATCCAAAATTTTGGACTTGCGTTCAGCTCACAAAAAACGAGTTGAGAAATGGAGCTCAGGGGCACAGCAATTCACAAACTGGCAGAGTGATAAAGGACAACTATCGTCCAAAAATCTGTTGAGGGAAGTCAACGAGGCGGACTTGAAAGCGAGGCAAAATAGCAGGAAACAGATTTCAAGAGGTACCTTGGAATCGCCTGTAAAGCACAGGAAGAGGGGCACAACTTGGACAATGGTGCACTTGGCCAAAAAGGGCGTATGCGTTTTCTCCTGAATATATTCAGGAGAAAACGCATACGCCCTTTTTGGCCAAGCTAGCAAGCGGGCAATGCCAATCTGCACTACAAAGAAGTATCACTTCCCACCGGTCAAAAGGGACATCCACAAAATGTGTAAAAACCAGAAAGGCAAGACAGGCCCTCAAGAAAAGGGAACCTTGTTATGCTGATGGGCGGGATGTAAATTGCCAACTGCCTCACTGGAGGAGTGCATTGTGTTCCCTAAAAAAAGTAAACAACAGAGCTACAGAGCCAAGGCCACTTCCAGTCTAGGGAATATACCTTGGGAAAACTGAAAATCAATAAGAAAGAGCCACCTCCAAATTTAGGGCTGCACTGACTACAAGAACCTCAACTTGGGTACACCTTAAATATCCCAGGAAATATAAAAATGGTTCAAAACATTGTGGTACTAACGTACGATGGAATATCCCTCAGCCATGAAATCAATGTCATAAGACCAGTAGCAGCAAAGTGACTGGATTCAGGTACGATGATTCTAAGTGAAATAAGTCACACAGAAAAAGAAACTTATCATAAGATATCACTTATGAAGATCCTGTAAACATGGCTACACGTGAACTGAGTTAGGAAAGAGAACAGAGTCTCACATTTAGAAAACACTCTTATGCCTGCATAAAGGGGAAGGAGAGGTGGGGTGATGCATAAAACCAGAGTTTGATATAAGTACAGGGACCGTTCCAAAAACCAACTTTGGAATAGACAAGACCTACCCCTTCCTCAGTGAAAGAGACTCAAAACCCCATATTTCCCACAGAGGAATATATCTGACTAGTAAGAATCTTAAAACCGATGTATAGATATGACTGCATAAGGGAATCAAGTGTGTCTAGAGTGGCATAAACATGGCAGCGAGAATCAGCTCAAACCCACTATAAAAAGGAATTTCAAAAGCAAAACCAAAAAACAGGGAAATTCTTTACAATTCCTTCAGGGTGTCTGAGGAAACCTGGAAAGACCCTATCTACAATGACAGCTGGATGTGGCATAAGGCTGGACACTTGGGACTGAGAGGATTGGTGAGATTGGGTGAGCAAATGCAGACCCTGTCAAGCAATAATGCATGGCCCCCATTCCATGGGTCCCAACTCTCCAGGTTCAAGGGAATATTACTACAGCTATAACATGTACAGGAAACTTAGAGAATGTACACACTGTGAATACGAAAGGTTTCTAAAACTCAACGAATAGTCCCTCTCCTGGTGCTCCAGTATGAATTTCCAACTGTGTTACTATCAATCTCCCAACTTGGATAGACTGGCCCTTTAACCTCCTGGTTTGCACAGGTTCCCAATTTGGCAGAGGATGGAAGGGACGAGGGAGAACCCATGAGAGAGTAGCTGTTAGGCATTTGGACAGGCACATGTCACTCTAATTTCCCGGCAGGAAGAAGAATTAACCAAAGTCTCAGCCACCCACAGGGAACCAGTATAGGACATGATCCAAATTTTGGACTTGCGTTCAGCTCACAAAGAGCGAGTTGAGAAATGGAGCACAGGGGCACAGCAATTCACAAACTGGCAGAGTGATAAAGGACAACTATCGTCCAAAAATCTGTTGAGGGAAGTCAACGAGGCGGACTTGACAGCGAGGCAAAATAGCAGGAAACAGATTTCAAGAGGTACCTTGGAATCGCTTGTAAAGCACAGGAAGAGGGGCACAACTTGGACAATGATGCACTTGGCCAAAAAGGGCGTATGCGTTTTCTCCTGAATATATTCAGGAGAAAACGCATACGCCCTTTTTGGCCAAGCAAGCAAGCGGGCAATGCAAATCTGCACTACAAAGAAGTATCACTTCCCACCGGTCAAAAGGGACATCCACAAAATGTGTAAAAACCAGAAAGGCAAGACAGGCCCTGGAGAACAGGGAGCCTTGTTATGCTGATGGGCGGGATGTAAATTGCCAACTGCCTCACTGGAGGAGTGCATTGTGTTCCCTAAAACAAGTAAACAACAGAGCTACAGAGCCAAGGCCACTTCCAGTCTAGGGAATATACCTTGGGAAAACTGAAAATCAATAAGAAAGAGCCACCTCCAAATTTAGGGCTGCACTGACTACAAGAACCTCAACTTGGGTACACCTTAAATATCCCAGGAAATATAAAAATGGTTCAAAACATTGTGGTAATTACGTACGATGGAATATCCCTCAGCCATGAAATCAATGTCATAAGACCAGTAGCAGCAAAGTGAGTGGATTCAGGTACGATGATTCTAAGTGAAATAAGTCACACAGAAAAAGAAACTTATCATAAGATATCACTTATGAAGATCCTGTAAACATGGCTACACGTGAACTGAGTTAGGAAAGAGAACAGAGTCTCACATTTAGAAAACACTCTTATGCCTGCATAAAGCGGAAGGAGAGGTGGGGTGATGCATAAAACCTGAGTTTGATATAAGCACAGGGACCGTTCCAAAAACCAACTTTGGAATAGACAAGACCTACACCTTCCTCAGTGAAAGAGACTCAAAACCCCATATTTCCCTCAGAGGAATATATCTGACTAGTAAGAATCTTAAAACCTATGTATTGATATGACTCCATAAGGGAATCAAGTGTGTCTAGAGTGGCATAAACATGGAAGCGAGAATCAGCTCAAACCCACTATAAAAAGGAATTTCAAAAGCAAAACCAAAAAACAGGGAAATTCTTTACAATTCCTTCAGGGTGTCTGAGGAAACCTGGAAAGACCCTATCTACAATGACAGCTGGATGTGGCATAAGGCTGGACACTTGGGACTGAGAGGATTGGTGAGATTGGGTGAGCAAATGCAGACCCTTTCAAGCAATAATGCATGGCCCCCATTCCATGGGTCCCAACTCTCCAGGTTGAAGGGAATATTACTACAGCTATAACATGTACAGGAAACCTAGAGAATGTACACTCTGTGAATACGAAAGCTTTCTAAACTCAACGAATAGTCCCTCTCCTGGTGCTCCAGTTTGACTTTTCAACTGCCTTACTATCAATCTCCCAACTTGGAGAGACAGGCCCTTTAACCTCCTGGTTTGCACAGGTTCCCAATTTGGCAGAGGATGGAAGGGACGAGGGAGAACCCATGAGAGAGTAGCTGTTAGGCATTTGGACGGGCACATGTCACTCTAATTTCCCGGCAGGAAGAAGAATTAACCAAAGTCTCAGCCACCCACCGGGAACCAGTATAAGACATGATCCAATATTTTGGACTTGCGTTCAGCTCACAAAAAAACGAGTTGAGAAATGGAGCTCAGGGGCACAGCAATGCACAAACTGGCAGAGTGATAAAGGACAACTATCGTCCAAAAATCTGTTGAGGGAAGTCAACGAGGCGGAATTGAAAGCGAGGCAAAATAGCAGGAAACAGATTTTAAGAGGTACCTTGGAATCGCATGTAAAGCACAGGAAGAGGGGCACAACTTGGACAATGGTGCACTTGGCCAAAAAGGGCGTATGCGTTTTCTCCTGAATATATTCAGGAGAAAACGCATACGCCCTTTTTGGCCAAGCAAGGAAGTGGGCAATGCAAATCTGCACTACAAAGAAGTATCATTTCCCACTGGTCAAAAGGGACATCCACAAAATGTGTAAAAACCAGAAAGGCAAGACAGGCCCTGGAGAACTGGGAGCCTTGTTATGCTGATGGGCGGGATGTAAATTGCCAACTGCCTCACTGGAGGAGTGCATTGTGTTCCCAAAAACAAGTAAACAACAGAGCTACAGAGCCAAGGCCACTTCCAGTCTAGGGAATATACCTTGGGAAAACTGAAAATCAATAAGAAAGAGCCACCTCCAAATTTAGGGCTGCACTGACTACAAGAACCTCAACTTGGGTACACCTTAAATATCCCAGGTAATATAAAAACGGTTCAAAACATTGTGGTACTTACGTACGATGTAATATCCCTCAGCCATGAAATCAATGTCATAAGACCAGTAGCAGCAAAGTGAGTGGATTCAGGTACGATGATTCTAAGTGAAATAAGTCTCACAGAAAAAGAAACTTATCATAAGATATCACTTATGAAGATCCTGTAAACATGGCTACACGTGAACTGAGTTAGGAAATAGAACAGAGTCTCACATTTAGAAAACACTCTTATGCCTGCATAAAGCGGAAGGAGAGGTGGGGTGATGCATAAAACCTGAGTTTGATATAAGCACAGGGACCGTTCCAAAAACCAACTTTGGAATAGACAAGACCTACACCTTCCTCAGTGAAAGAGACTCAAAACCCCATATTTCCCTCAGAGGAATATATCTGACTAGTAAGAATCTTAAAACCTATGTATTGATATGACTCCATAAGGGAATCAAGGGTGTCTAGAGTGGCATAAACATGGCAGCGAGAATCAGCTCAAACCCACTATAAAAAGGAATTTCAAAAGCAAAACCAAAAAACAGGGAAATTCTTTACAATTCCTTCAGGGTGTCTGAGGAAACCTGGAAAGACCCTATCTACAATGACAGCTGGATGTGGCATAAAGCTGGACACTTGGGACTGAGAGGATTGGTGAGATTGGCTGAGCAAATGCAGACCCTTTCAAGCAATAATGCATGGCCCCCATTCCATGGGTCCCAACTCTCCAAGTTCAAGGGAATATTACTACAGCTATAACATGTACAGGAAACCTAGAGAATGTACACACTGTGAATATGAAAGGTTTCTAAAACTCAACGAATAGTCCCTCTCCTGGTGCTCCAGTTTGACTTTCCAACTGCCTTACTATCAATCTCCCACCTTGGAGAGACAGGCCCTTTAACCTCCTGGTTTGCACAGGTTCCCAATTTGGCAGAGGATGGAAGGGACGAGGGAGAACCCATGAGAGAGTAGTTGTTAGGCATTTGGACGGGCACATGTCACTCTAATTTCCCGGCAGGAAGAAGAATTAACCAAAGTCTCAGCCACCCACCGGGAACCAGTATAGGACATGATCCAAAATTTTGGACTTGCGTTCAGCTCACAAAAAACGAGTTGAGAAATGGAGCTCAGGGGCACAGCAATGCACAAACTGGCAGAGTGATAAAGGACAACTATCGTCCAAAAATCTGTTGAGGGAAGTCAACGAGGCGGACTTGAAAGCAAGGCAAAATAGCAGGAAACAGATTTTAAGAGGTACCTTGGAATCGCATGTAAAGCACAGGAAGAGGGGCACAACTTGGACAATGGTGCACTTGGCCAAAAAGGGCGTATGCGTTTTCTCCTGAATATATTCAGGAGAAAACGCATACGCCCTCTTTGGCCAAGCAAGCAAGTGGGCAATGCAAATCTGCACTACAAAGAAGTATCATTTCCCACCGGTCAAAAGGGACATCCACAAAATATGTAAAAACCAGAAAGGCAAGACAGGCCCTGGAGAACTGGGAGCCTTGTTATGCTGATGGGCGGGATGTAAATTGCAAACTGCCTCACTGGAGGAGTGCATTGTGTTCCCTAAAACAAGTAAACAACAGAGCTACAGAGCCAAGGCCACTTCTAGTCTAGGGAATATACCTTGGGAAAACTGAAAATCAATAAGAAAGAGCCACCTCCAAATTTAGGGCTGCACTGACTACAAGAACCTCAACTTGGGTACACCTTAAATATCCCAGGAAATATAAAAATGGTTCAAAACATTGTGTAACTTACGTACGATAGAATATCCCTCAGCCATGTAATCAATGTCATAAGACCAGTAGCAGCAAAGTGAGTGGATTCAGGTACGATGATTCTAAGTGAAATAAGTCACACAGAAAAATAAACTTATCATAAGATGTCACTTATGAAGAACCTGTAAACATGGCTACACGTGAACTGAGTTAGGAAAGAGAACAGAGTCTCACATTTAGAAAACACTCTTATGCCTGCATAAAGGGGATGGAGAGGTGGGGTGATGCATAAAACCAGAGTTTGATATAAGCACAGGGACCGTTCCAAAAACCAACTTTGGAATAGACAAGACCTACCCCTTCCTCAGTGAAAGCGACTCAAAACCCCATATTTCCCACATAGGAATATATCTGACTAGTAAGAATCTTAAAACCGATGTATAGATATGACTGCATAAGGGAATCAAGTGTGTCTAGAGTGGCATAAACATGGCAGCGAGAATCAGCTCAAACCCACTATAAAAAGGAATTTCAAAAGCAAAACCAAAAAACGGAAATTCTTTACAATTCCTTCAGGGTGTCTGAGGAAACCTGGAAAGACCCTATCTACAATGACAGCTGGATGTGGCATAAGGCTGGACACTTGGGACTGAGAGGATTGGTGAGATTGGGTGAGCAAATGCAGACCCTTTCAAGCAATAATGCATGGCCCCCATTCCATGGGTCCCAACTCTCCAGGTTGAAGGGAATATTACTACAGATATAACATGTACAGGGAACCTAGAGAATGTACACACTGTGAATACGAAAGGTTTCTAAAACTCAACGAATAGTCCCTCTCCTGGTGCTCCAGTATGAATTTCCAACTGTGTTACTATCAATCTCCCAACTTGGAGAGACAGGCCCTTTAACCTCCTGGTTTGCACAGGTTCCCAATTTGGCAGAGGATGGAAGGGACGAGGGAGAACCCATGAGAGAGTAGCTGTTAGGCATTTGGACAGGCACATGTCACTCTAATTTTCCGGCAGGAAGAAGAATTAACCAAAGTCTCAGCCACCCACAGGGAACCAGTATAGGACATGATCCAAATTTTGGACTTGCGTTCAGCTCACAAAGAGCGAGTTGAGAAATGGAGCACAGGGGCACAGCAATTCACAAACTGGCAGAGTGATAAAGGACAACTATCGTCCAAAAATCTGTTGAGGGAAGTCAACGAGGCGGACTTGACAGCGAGGCAAAATAGCAGGAAACAGATTTCAAGAGGTACCTTGGAATCGCCTGTAAAGCACAGGAAGAGGGGCACAACTTGGACAATGATGCACTTGGCCAAAAAGGGCGTATGCGTTTTCTCCTGAATATATTCAGGAGAAAACGCATACGCCCTTTTTGGCCAAGCAAGCAAGCGTGCAATGCAAATCTGCACTACAAAGAAGTATCACTTCCCACCGGTCAAAAGGGACATCCACAAAATGTGTAAAAACCAGAAAGGCAAGACAGGCCCTGGAGAACAGGGAGCCTTGTTATGCTGATGGGCGGGATGTAAATTGCCAACTGCCTAACTGGAGGAGTGCATTGTGTTCCCTAAAACAAGTAAACAACAGAGCTACAGAGCCAAGGCCACTTCCAGTCTTGGGAATATACCTTGGGAAAACTGAAAATCAATAAGAAAGAGCCACCTCCAAATTTAGGGCTGCACTGACTACAAGAACCTCAACTTGGGTACACCTTAAATATCACAGGAAATATAAAAATGGTTCAAAACATTGTGGTAATTACGTACGATGGAATATCCCTCAGCCATGAAATCAATGTCATAAGACCAGTAGCAGCAAAGTGAGTGGATTCAGGTACGATGATTCTAAGTGAAATAAGTCACACAGAAAAAGAAACTTATCATAAGATATCACTTATGAAGATCCTGTAAACATGGCTACACATGAACTGAGTTAGGAAAGAGAACAGAGTCTCACATTTAGAAAACACTCTTATGCCTGAATAAAGCGGAAGGAGAGGTGGGGTGATGCATAAAACCTGAGTTTGATATAAGCACAGGGACCGTTCCAAAAACCAACTTTGGAATAGACAAGACCTACACCTTCCTCAGTGAAAGAGACTCAAAACCCCATATTTCCCTCAGAGGAATATATCTGACCAGTAAGAATCTTAAAACCTATGTATTGATATGACTCCATAAGGGAATCAAGTGTGTCTAGAGTGGCATAAACATGGCAGCGAGAATCAGCTCAAACCCACTATAAAAAGGAATTTCAAAAGCAAAACCAAAAAACAGGGAAATTCTTTACAATTCCTTCAGGGTGTCTGAGGAAACCTGGAAAGACCCTATCTACAATGACAGCTGGATGTGGCATAAGGCTGGACACTTGGGACTGAGAGGATTGGTGAGATTGGGTGAGCAAATGCAGACCCTTTCAAGCAATAATGCATGGCCCCCATTCCATGGGTCCCAACTCTCCAGGTTGAAGGGAATATTACTACAGCTATAACATGTACAGGAAACCTAGAGAATGTACACACTGTGAATACGAAAGGTTTCTAAAACTCAACGAATAGTCCCTCTCCTGGTGCTCCAGTTTGACTTTCCAACTGCCTTACTATCAATCTCCCAACTTGGAGAGACAGGCCCTTTAACCTCCTGGTTTGCACAGGTTCCCAATTTGGCAGAGGATGGAAGGGACGAGGGAGAACCCATGAGAGAGTAGCTGTTAGGCATTTGGACGGGCACATGTCACTCTAATTTCCCGGCAGGAAGAAGAATTAACCAAAGTCTCAGCCACCCACCGGGAACCAGTATAGGACATGATCCAATATTTTGGACTTGCGTTCAGCTCACAAAAAACGAGTTGAGAAATGGAGCTCAGGGGCACAGCAATGCACAAACTGGCAGAGTGATAAAGGACAACTATCGTCCAAAAATCTGTTGAGGGAAGTCAACGAGGCGGACTTGAAAGCGAGGCAAAATAGCAGGAAACAGATTTTAAGAGGTACCTTGGAATCGCATGTAAAGCACAGGAAGAGGGGCACAACTTAGACAATGGTGCACTTGGCCAAAAAGGGCGTATGCGTTTTCTCCTGAATATATTCAGGAGAAAACGCATACGCCCATTTTGGCCAAGCAAGGAAGTGGGCAATGCAAATCTTCACTACAAAGAAGTATCATTTCCCACCGGTCAAAAGGGACATCCACAAAATGTGTAAAAACCAGAAAGGCAAGACAGGCCCTGGAGAACTGGGAGCCTTGTTATGCTGATGGGCGGGATGTAAATTGACAACTGCCTCACTGGAGGAGTGCATTGTGTTCCCTAAAACAAGTAAACAACAGAGCTACAGAGCCAAGGCCACTTCCAGTCTAGGGAATATACCTTGGGAAAACTGAAAATCAATAAGAAAGTGCCACCTCCAAATTTAGGGCTGCACTGACTACAAGAACCTCAACTTGGGTACACCTTAAATATCCCAGGTAATATAAAAATGGTTCAAAACATTGTGGTACTTACGTACGATGGAATATTCCTCAGCCATGAAATCAATGTCATAAGACCAGTAGCAGCAAAGTGAGTGGATTCAGGTACGATGATTCTAAGTGAAATAAGTCTCACAGAAAAAGAAACTTATCATAAGATATCACTTATGAAGATCCTGTAAACATGGCTACACGTGAACTGAGTTAGGAAAGAGAACAGAGTCTCACATTTAGAAAACACTCTTATGCCTGCATAAAGCAGAAGGAGAGGTGGGGTGATGCATAAAACCTGAGTTTGATATAAGCACAGGGACCGTTCCAAAAACCAACTTTGGAATAGACAAGACCTACACCTTCCTCAGTGAAAGAGACTCAAAACCCCATATTTCCCTCAGAGGAATATATCTGACTAGTAAGAATCTTAAAACCTATGTATTGATATGACTCCATAAGGGAATCAAGGGTGTCTAGAGTGGCATAAACATGGCAGCGAGAATCAGCTCAAACCCACTCTAAAAAGGAATTTCAAAAGCAAAACCAAAAAACAGGGAAATTCTTTACAATTCCTTCAGGGTGTCTGAGGAAACCTGGAAAGACCCTATCTACAATGACAGCTGGATGTGGCATAAAGCTGGACACTTGGGACTGAGAGGATTGGTGAGATTGGCTGAGCAAATGCAGACCCTTTCAAGCAATAATGCATGGCCCCCATTCCATGGGTCCCAACTCTCCAAGTTCAAGGGAATATTACTACAGCTATAACATGTACAGGAAACCTAGAGAATGTACACACTGTGAATACGAAAGGTTTCTAAAACTCAACGAATAGTCCCTCTCCTGGTGCTCCAGTTTGACTTTCCAAATGCCTTACTATCAATCTCCCAACTTGGAGAGACAGGCCCTTTAACCTCCTGGTTTGCACAGGTTCCCAATTTGGCAGAGGATGGAAGGGACGAGGGAGAACCCATGAGAGAGTAGTTGTTAGGCATTTGGACGGGCACATGTCACTCTAATTTCCCGGCAGGAAGAAGAATTAACCAAAGTCTCAGCCACCCACCGGGAACCAGTATAGAACATGATCCAAAATTTTGGACTTGCGTTCAGCTCACAAAAAACGAGTTGAGAAATGGAGCTCAGGGGCACAGCAATGCACAAACTGGCAGAGTGATAAAGGACAACTATCGTCCAAAAATCTGTTGAGGGAAGTCAACGAGGCGGACTTGAAAGCGAGGCAAAATAGCAGGAAACAGATTTTAAGAGGTACCTTGGAATCGCCTGTAAAGCACAGGAAGAGGGGCACAACTTGGACAATGGTGCACTTGGCCAAAGAGGGCGTATGCGTTTTCTCCTGAATATATTCAGGAGAAAACGCATACGCCCTCTTTGGCCAAGCAAGCAAGTGGGCAATTCAAATCTGCACTACAAAGAAGTATCACTTCCCACCGGTCAAAAGGGACATCCACAAAATGTGTAAAAACCAGAAAGGCAAGACAGGCACTGGAGAACTGGGAGCCTTGTTATGCTGATGGGCGGGATGTAAATTGCCAACTGCCTCACTGGAGGAGTGCATTGTGTTCCCTAAAACAAGTAAACAACAGAGCTACAGAGCCAAGGCCACTTCCAGTCTAGGGAGTATACCTTGGGAAAACTGAAAATCAATAAGAAAGAGCCACCTCCAAATTTAGGGCTGCACTGACTACAAGAACCTCAACTTGGGTACACCTTAAATATCCCAGGAAATATAAAAATGGTTCAAAACATTGTGGTACTTACGTACGATAGAATATCCCTCAGCCATGTAATCAATGTCATAAGACCAGTAGCAGAAAAGTGAGTGGATTCAGGTACGATGATTCTAAGTGAAATAAGTCACACAGAAAAATAAACTTATCATAAGATGTCACTTATGAAGAACCTGTAAACATGGCTACACGTGAACTGAGTTAGGAAAGAGAACAGAGTCTCACATTTAGAAAACACTCTTATGCCTGCATAAAGGGGATGGAGAGGTGGGGTGATGCATTAAACCAGAGTTTGATATAAGCACAGGGACCGTTCCAAAAACCAACTTTGGAATAGACAAGACCTACACCTTCCTCAGTGAAAGAGACTCAAAACCCCATATTTCCCTCAGAGGAATATATCTGACTAGTAAGAATCTTTAAACCTATGTATTGATATGACTCCATAAGGGAATAAAGTGTGTCTAGAGTGGCATAAACATGGCAGCGAGAATCAGCTCAAACCCACTATAAAAAGGAATTTCAAAAGCAAAACCAAAAAACAGGGAAATTCTTTACAATTCCTTCAGGGTGTCTGAGGAAACCTGGAAAGACCCTATCTACAATGACAGCTGGATATGGCATAAGGCTGGACACTTGGGACTGAGAGGATTGGTGAGATTGGGTGACCAAATGCAGACTCTTTCAAGCAATAATGCATGGCCCCCATTCCATGGGTCCCAACTCTCCAGGTTGAAGGGAATATTACTACAGCTATAACATGTACAGGAAACCTAGAGAATGGACACACTGTGAATACGAAAGGTTTCTAAAACTCAACGAATAGTCCTTCTCCCTGTGCTCCAGTTTGACTTTCCAACTGCCTTACTATCAATCTCCCAACTTGGAGAGACAGGCCCTTTAACCTCCTGGTTTGCACAGGTTCCCAATTTGGCAGAGGATGGAAGGGACGAGGGAGAACCCATGAGAGAGTAGCTGTTAGGCATTTGGACGGGCACATGCCACTCTAATTTCCCGGCAGGAAGAAGAATTAACCAAAGTCTCAGCCACCCACCGGGAACCAGTATAGGACATGATCCAATATTTTGGACTTGAGTTCAGCTCACAAAGAACGAGTTGAGAAATGGAGCTCAGGGGCACAGCAATTCACAAACTGGCAGAGTGATAAAGGACAACTATCGTCCAAAAATCTGTTGAGGGAAGTCAACGAGGCGGACTTGAATTCGAGGCAAAATAGCAGTAAACAGATTTCAAGAGGTACCTTGGAATCGCCTGTAAAGCACAGGAAGAGGGGCACAACTTGGACAATGGTGCACTTGGCCAAAAAGGGCGTATGCGTTTTCTCCTGAATATATTCAGGAGAAAACGCATACGCCCTTTTTGGCCAAGCAAGCAAGCGGGCAATGCAAATCTGCACTACAAAGAAGTATCATTTCCCACCGGTCAAAAGGGACATCCACAAAATGTGTAAAAACCAGAAAGGCAAGACAGGCCCTCGAGAACAGGGAGCCTTGTTATGCTGATGGGCGGGATGTAAATTGCCAACTGCCTCACTGGAGGAGTGCATTGTGTTCCCTAAAACAAGTAAACAACAGAGCTACAGAGCCAAGGCCACTTCCAGTCTAGGGAATATACCTTGGGAAAACTGAAAATCAATAAGAAAGAGCCACCTCCAAATTTAGGGCTGCACTGACTACAAGAACCTCAACTTGGGTACACCTTAAATATCCCAGGAAATATAAAAATGGTTCAAAACATTGTGGTACTAACGTACGATGGAATATCCTTCAGCCATGAAATCAATGTCATAAGACCAGTAGCAGCAAAGTAAGTGGATTCAGGTACGATGATTCTAAGTGAAATAAGTCACACAGAAAAAGAAACTTATCATAAGATATCACTTATGAAGATCCTGTAAACATGGCTACACGTGAACTGAGTTAGGAAAGAGAACAGAGTCTCACATTTAGAAAACACTCTTATGCCTGCATAGAGGGGAAGGAGAGGTGGGGTGATGCATAAAACCAGAGTTTGATATAAGCACAGGGACCGTTCCAAAAACCAACTTTGGAATAGACAAGACCTACACCTTCCTCAGTGAAAGAGACTCAAAACCCCATATTTCCCACTGAGGAATATATCTGACTAGTAAGAATCTTAAAACCGATGTATAGATATGACTGCATAAGGGAAACAAGTGTGTCTAGAGTGGCATAAACATGGCAGCGAGAATCAGCTCAAACCCACTATAAAAAGGAATTTCAAAAGCAAAACCAAAAAACGGAAATTCTTTACAATTCCTTCAGGGTGTCTGAGGAAACCTGGAAAGACCCTATCTGCAATGACAGCTGGATGTGGCATAAGGCTGGACACTTGGGACTGAGAGGATTGGTGAGATTGGGTGACCAAATGCAGACCCTTTCAAGCAATAATGCATGGCCCCCATTCCATGGGTCCCAACTCTCCAGGTTGAAGGGAATATTACTACAGCTATAACATGTACAGGAAACCTAGAGAATGTACACACTGTGAATACGAAAGGATTCTAAAACTCAACGAATAGTCCCTCTCCTGGTGCTCCAGTTTGACTTTCCAACTGCCTTACTATCAATCTCCCAACTTGGAGAGACAGGCCCTTTAACCTCCTGGTTTGCACAGGTTCCCAATTTGGCAGAGGATGGAAGGGACGAGGGAGAACCCATGAGAGAGTAGCTGTTAGGCATTTGGACGGGCACATGTCACTCTAATTTCCCGGCAGGAAGAAGAATTAACCAAAGTCTCAGCCACCCACCGGGAACCAGTATAGGACATGATCCAAAATTTTGGACTTGAGTTCAGCTCACAAAAAACGAGTTGAGAAATGGAGCTCAGGGGCACAGCAATTCACAAACTGGCAGAGTGATAAAGGACAAGTATCGTCCAAAAATCTTTTGAGGGAAGTCAACGAGGCGGACTTGAAAGCGAGGCAAAATAGCAGGAAACAGATTTCAAGAGGTACCTTGGAATCGCCTGTAAAGCACAGGAAGAGGGGCACAACTTGGACAATGGTGCACTTGGCCAAAGAGGGCGTATGCGTTTTCTCCTGAATATATTCAGGAGAAAACGCATACGCCCTCTTTGGCCAAGCAAGCAAGTGGGCAATTCAAATCTGCACTACAAAGAAGTATCACTTCCCACCGGTCAAAAGGGACATCCACAAAATGTGTAAAAACCAGAAAGGCAAGACAGGCACTGGAGAACTGGGAGCCTTGTTATGCTGATGGGCGGGATGTAAATTGCCAACTGCCTCACTGGAGGAGTGCATTGTGTTCCCTAAAACAAGTAAACAACAGAGCTACAGAGCCAAGGCCACTTCCAGTCTAGGGAATATACCTTGGGAAAACTGAAAATCAATAAGAAAGAGCCACCTCCAAATTTAGGGCTGCACTGACTACAAGAACCTCAACTTGGGTACACCTTAAATATCCCAGGAAATATAAAAATGGTTCAAAACATTGTGGTACTTACGTACGATAGAATATCCCTCAGCCATGTAATCAATGTCATAAGACCAGTAGCAGAAAAGTGAGTGGATTCAGGTACGATGATTCTAAGTGAAATAAGTCACACAGAAAAATAAACTTATCATAAGATGTCACTTATGAAGAACCTGTAAACATGGCTACACGTGAACTGAGTTAGGAAAGAGAACAGAGTCTCACATTTAGAAAACACTCTTATGCCTGCATAAAGGGGATGGAGAGGTGGGGTGATGCATTAAACCAGAGTTTGATATAAGCACAGGGACCGTTCCAAAAACCAACTTTGGAATAGACAAGACCTACACCTTCCTCAGTGAAAGAGACTCAAAACCCCATATTTCCCTCAGAGGAATATATCTGACTAGTAAGAATCTTTAAACCTATGTATTGATATGACTCCATAAGGGAATAAAGTGTGTCTAGAGTGGCATAAACATGGCAGCGAGAATCAGCTCAAACCCACTATAAAAAGGAATTTCAAAAGCAAAACCAAAAAACAGGGAAATTCTTTACAATTCCTTCAGGGTGTCTGAGGAAACCTGGAAAGACCCTATCTACAATGACAGCTGGATATGGCATAAGGCTGGACACTTGGGACTGAGAGGATTGGTGAGATTGGGTGACCAAATGCAGACTCTTTCAAGCAATAATGCATGGCCCCCATTCCATGGGTCCCAACTCTCCAGGTTGAAGGGAATATTACTACAGCTATAACATGTACAGGAAACCTAGAGAATGGACACACTGTGAATACGAAAGGTTTCTAAAACTCAACGAATAGTCCTTCTCCCTGTGCTCCAGTTTGACTTTCCAACTGCCTTACTATCAATCTCCCAACTTGGAGAGACAGGCCCTTTAACCTCCTGGTTTGCACAGGTTCCCAATTTGGCAGAGGATGGAAGGGACGAGGGAGAACCCATGAGAGAGTAGCTGTTAGGCATTTGGACGGGCACATGCCACTCTAATTTCCCGGCAGGAAGAAGAATTAACCAAAGTCTCAGCCACCCACCGGGAACCAGTATAGGACATGATCCAATATTTTGGACTTGAGTTCAGCTCACAAAGAACGAGTTGAGAAATGGAGCTCAGGGGCACAGCAATTCACAAACTGGCAGAGTGATAAAGGACAACTATCGTCCAAAAATCTGTTGAGGGAAGTCAACGAGGCGGACTTGAATTCGAGGCAAAATAGCAGTAAACAGATTTCAAGAGGTACCTTGGAATCGCCTGTAAAGCACAGGAAGAGGGGCACAACTTGGACAATGGTGCACTTGGCCAAAAAGGGCGTATGCGTTTTCTCCTGAATATATTCAGGAGAAAACGCATACGCCCTTTTTGGCCAAGCAAGCAAGCGGGCAATGCAAATCTGCACTACAAAGAAGTATCATTTCCCACCGGTCAAAAGGGACATCCACAAAATGTGTAAAAACCAGAAAGGCAAGACAGGCCCTCGAGAACAGGGAGCCTTGTTATGCTGATGGGCGGGATGTAAATTGCCAACTGCCTCACTGGAGGAGTGCATTGTGTTCCCTAAAACAAGTAAACAACAGAGCTACAGAGCCAAGGCCACTTCCAGTCTAGGGAATATACCTTGGGAAAACTGAAAATCAATAAGAAAGAGCCACCTCCAAATTTAGGGCTGCACTGACTACAAGAACCTCAACTTGGGTACACCTTAAATATCCCAGGAAATATAAAAATGGTTCAAAACATTGTGGTACTAACGTACGATGGAATATCCTTCAGCCATGAAATCAATGTCATAAGACCAGTAGCAGCAAAGTAAGTGGATTCAGGTACGATGATTCTAAGTGAAATAAGTCACACAGAAAAAGAAACTTATCATAAGATATCACTTATGAAGATCCTGTAAACATGGCTACACGTGAACTGAGTTAGGAAAGAGAACAGAGTCTCACATTTAGAAAACACTCTTATGCCTGCATAAAGGGGAAGGAGAGGTGGGGTGATGCATAAAACCAGAGTTTGATATAAGCACAGGGACCGTTCCAAAAACCAACTTTGGAATAGACAAGACCTACACCTTCCTCAGTGAAAGAGACTCAAAACCCCATATTTCCCACTGAGGAATATATCTGACTAGTAAGAATCTTAAAACCGATGTATAGATATGACTGCATAAGGGAAACAAGTGTGTCTAGAGTGGCATAAACATGGCAGCGAGAATCAGCTCAAACCCACTATAAAAAGGAATTTCAAAAGCAAAACCAAAAAACGGAAATTCTTTACAATTCCTTCAGGGTGTCTGAGGAAACCTGGAAAGACCCTATCTGCAATGACAGCTGGATGTGGCATAAGGCTGGACACTTGGGACTGAGAGGATTGGTGAGATTGGGTGACCAAATGCAGACCCTTTCAAGCAATAATGCATGGCCCCCATTCCATGGGTCCCAACTCTCCAGGTTGAAGGGAATATTACTACAGCTATAACATGTACAGGAAACCTAGAGAATGTACACACTGTGAATACGAAAGGATTCTAAAACTCAACGAATAGTCCCTCTCCTGGTGCTCCAGTTTGACTTTCCAACTGCCTTACTATCAATCTCCCAACTTGGAGAGACAGGCCCTTTAACCTCCTGGTTTGCACAGGTTCCCAATTTGGCAGAGGATGGAAGGGACGAGGGAGAACCCATGAGAGAGTAGCTGTTAGGCATTTGGACGGGCACATGTCACTCTAATTTCCCGGCAGGAAGAAGAATTAACCAAAGTCTCAGCCACCCACCGGGAACCAGTATAGGACATGATCCAAAATTTTGGACTTGAGTTCAGCTCACAAAAAACGAGTTGAGAAATGGAGCTCAGGGGCACAGCAATTCACAAACTGGCAGAGTGATAAAGGACAAGTATCGTCCAAAAATCTTTTGAGGGAAGTCAACGAGGCGGACTTGAAAGCGAGGCAAAATAGCAGGAAACAGATTTCAAGAGGTACCTTGGAATCGCCTGTAAAGCACAGGAAGAGGGGCACAACTTGGACAATGGTGCACTTGGCCAAAAAGGGCGTATGCGTTTTCTCCTAAATATATTCAGGAGAAAACGCATACGCCCTTTTTGGCCAAGCAAGCAAGCGGGCAATGCCAATCTGCACTACAAAGAAGTATCACTTCCCACCGGTCAAATGGGACATCCACAAAATGTGTAAAAACCAGAAAGGCAAGACAGGCCCTCAAGAAAAGGGAGCCTTGTTATGCTGATGGGCGGGATGTCAATTGCCAACTGCCTCACTGGAGGAGTGCATTGTGTTCCCTAAAACAAGTAAACAACAGAGCTACAGAGCCAAGGCCACTTCCAGTCTAGGGAATATACCTTGGGAAAACTGAAAATCAATAAGAAAGAGCCACCTCCAAATTTAGGGCTGCACTGACTACAAGAACCTCAACTTGGGTACACCTTAAATATCCCAGGAAATATAAAAATGGTTCAAAACATTGTGGTACTTACGTACGATGGAATATCCCTCAGCCATGAAATCAATGTCATAAGACCAGTAGCAGCAAATGAGTGGATTCAGGTACGATGATTCTAAGTGAAATAAGTCACACAGAAAAAGAAACTTATCATAAGATATCACTTATGAAGATCCTGTAAACATGGCTACACGTGAACTGAGTTAGGAAAGAGAACAGAGTCTCACATTTAGAAAACACTCTTATGCCTGCATAAAGGGGAAGGAGAGGTGGGGTGATGCATAAAACCAGAGTTTGATATAAGCACAGGGACCGTTCCAAAAACCAACTTTGGAATAGACAAGACCTACACCTTCCTCAGTGAAAGAGACTCAAAACCCCATATTTCCCACAGAGGAATATATCTGACTAGTAAGAATCTTACAACCGATGTATAGATATGACTGCATAAGGGAATCAAGTGTGTCTAGAGTGGCATAAACATGGCAGCGAGAATCAGCTCAAACCCACTATAAAAAGGAATTTCAAAAGCAAAACCAAAAAACAGGGAAATTCTTTACAATTCCTTCAGGGTGTCTGAGGAAACCTGGAAAGACCCTATCTACAATGACAACTGGATGTGGCATAAGGCTGGACACTTGGGACTGAGAGTATTGGTGAGATTGGGTGACCAAATGCAGACCCTTTCAAGCAATAATGCATGGTCCCCTTTCCATGGGTCCCAACTCTCCAGGTTGAAGGGAATATTACTACAGCTATAACATGTACAGGAAACCTAGAGAATGTACACACTGTGAATACGAAAGGATTCTAAAACTCAACGAATAGTCCCTCTCCTGGTGCTCCAGTTTGACTTTCCAACTGCCTTACTATCAATCTCCCAACTTGGAGAGACAGGCCCTTTAACCTCCTGGTTTGCACAGGTTCCCAATTTGGCAGAGGATGGAAGGGACGAGGGAGAGCCCATGAGAGAATAGCTGTTAGGCATTTGGACGGGCACATGTCACTCTAATTTCCCGGCAGGAAGAAGAATTAACCAAAGTCTCAGCCACCCACCGGGAACCAGTATAGGACATGATCCAAAATTTTGGACTTGCGTTCAGCTCACAAAAAACGAGTTGAGAAATGGAGCTCAGGGGCACAGCAATTCACAAACTGGCAGAGTGATAAAGGACAACTATCGTCCAAAAATCTGTTGAGGGAAGTCAACGAGGCGGACTTGAAAGCGAGGCAAAATAGCAGGAAACAGATTTCAAGAGGTACCTTGGAATCGCCTGTAAAGCACAGGAAGAGGGGCACAACTTGGACAATGGTGCACTTGGCCAAAAAGGGCGTATGCGTTTTCTCCTGAATATATTCAGGAGAAAACGCATACGCCCTTTTTGGCCAAGCAAGCAAGCGGGCAATGCCAATCTGCACTACAAAGAAGTATCACTTCCCACCGGTCAAAAGGGACATCCACAAAATGTGTAAAAACCAGAAAGGCAAGACAGGCCCTCAAGAAAAGGGAACCTTGTTATGCTGATGGGCGGGATGTAAGTTGCCAACTGCCTCACTGGAGGAGTGCATTGTGTTCCCTAAAACAAGTAAACAACAGAGCTACAGAGCCAAGGCCACTTCCAGTCTAGGGAATATACCTTGGGAAAACTGAAAATCAATAAGAAAGAGACACCTCCAAATTTAGGGCTGCACTGACTACTAGAACCTCAACTTGGGTACACCTTAAATATCCCAGGAAATATAAAAATGGTTCAAAACATTGTGGTACTAATGTACGATGGAATATCCCTCAGCCATGAAATCAATGTCATAAGACCAGTAGCAGCAAAGTGAGTGGATTCAGGTACGATGATTCTAAGTGAAATAAGTCACACAGAAAAAGAAACTTATCATAAGATATCACTTATGAAGATCCTGTAAACATGGCTACACGTGAACTGAGTTAGGAAAGAGAACAGAGTCTCACATTTAGAAAACACTCTTATGCCTGCATAAAGCGGAAGGAGAGGTGGGGTGATGCATAAAACCAGAGTTTGATATAAGCACAGGGACCGTTCCAAAAACCAACTTTGGAATAGACAAGACCTACCCCTTCCTCAGTGAAAGAGACTCAAAACCCCATATTTCCCACAGAGGAATATATCTGACTAGTAAGAATCTTAAAACCTATGTATTGATATGTCTCCATAAGGGAATCAAGTGTGTCTAGAGTGGCATAAACATGGCAGCGAGAATCAGCTCAAACCCACTCTAAAAAGGAATTTCAAAAGCAAAACCAAAAAACAGGGAAATTCTTTACAATTCCTTCAGGGTGTCTGAGGAAACCTGGAAAGACCCTATCTACAATGACAGCTGGATGTGGCATAAGGCTGGACACTTGGGACTGAGAGGATTGGTGAGATTGGGTGAGCAAATGCAGACCCTGTCAAGCAATAATGCATGGCCCCCATTCCATGGGTCCCAACTCTCCAGGTTCAAGGGAATATTACTACAGCTATAACATGTACAGGAAACCTAGAGAATGTACACACTGTGAATACGAAAGGTTTCTAAAACTCAACGAATAGTCCCTTTCCTGGTGCTCCAGTTTGACTTTCCAACTGCCTTACTATCAATCTCCCAACATGGAGAGACAGGCCCTTTAACCTCCTGGTTTGCACAGGTTCCCAATTTGGCAGAGGATTGAAGGGACGAGGGAGAACCAATGAGAGAGTAGCTGTTAGGCATTTGGACGGGCACATGTCACTCTTATTTCCCGGCAGGAAGAAGAATTAACCAAAGTCTCAGCCACCCACCGGGAACCAGTTTAGGACATGATCCAAAATTTTGGACTTGCGTTCAGCTCTCAAAAAACGAGTTGAGAAATGGAGCTCAGTGGCACAGCAATTCACAAACTGGCAGAGTGATAAAGGACCACTATCGTCCAAAAATCTGTTGAGGGAAGTCAACGAGGCAGACTTGAAAGCGAGGCAAAATAGCAGGAAACAGATTTCAAGATGTACCTTGGAATCGCCTGTAAAGCACAGGAAGAGGGGCACAACTTGGACAATGGTGCAGTTGGCCAAAAAGGGCGTATGCGTTTTCTCCTGAATATATTCAGGAGAAAACGCATACTCCCTTTTTGGCCAAGCAAGCAAGCGGGCAATGCAAATCTGCAGTACAAAGAAGTATCACTTCCCGCAGGTCAAAGGGACATCCACAAAATGTGTAAAAACCAGAAAGGCAAGACAGGCCCTGGAGAACAGGGAGCCTTGTTATGCTGATGGGCGGGTTGTAAATTGCCAACTGCCTCACTGGAGGAATGCATTGTGTTCCCTAAAACAAGTAAACAACAGAGCTACAGAGCCAAGGCCACTACCAGTCTAGGGATTATACCTAGGGAAAACTGAAAATCAAGAAGAAAGAGCCACCTCAATATTTAGGGCTGCACTGACTACAAGAACCTCAACTTGGGTACACCTTAAATATGCCAGGAAATATAAAAATGGTTCAAAACATTGTGGTACTTACGTACGATGGAATATTCCTCAGCCATGAAATCAATGTCATAAGACCAGTAGCAGCAAAGTGAGTGGATTCAGGTACGATGATTCTAAGTGAAATAAGTCACACAGAAAAAGAAACTTATGATAAGATATCACTTATGAAGATCCTGTAAACATGGCTTCACGTGAACTGAGTTAGGAAAGAGAACAGAGTCTCACATTTAGAAAATACTCTTATGCATGCATAAAGGGGATGGAGAGGTGGGGTGATGCATAAAACCAGAGTTTGATATAAGCACAGGGACCGTTCGAAAAACCAACTTTGGAATAGACAAGACCTACACCTTCCTCAGTGAAAGAGATTCAAAACCCCATATTTCCCGCAGAGGAATATATATGACTAGTAAAAATCTTAAAACCTATGTATTGATATGACTCCATAGGGAATCAAGTGTGTCTAGAGTGGCATAAACATGGCAGCGAGAATCAGCTCAAACCCACTCTAAAAAGGAATTTCAAAAGCAAAACCAAAAAACAGGGAAATTCTTTAAAATTCCTTCAGGGTGTCTGAGGAAACCTGGAAAGACCCTATCTACAATGACAGCTAGATGTGGCATAAGGCTGGACACATGGGACTGAGAGGATTGGTGAGATTGGGTGAGCAAATGCAGACCCTTTCAAGCAATAATGCATGGCCCCCATTCCATGGGTCCCAACTCTCCAGGTTGAAGGGAATATTACTACAGCTATAACATGTACAGGAAACCTAGAGAATGGACACACTGTGAATATGAAAGGTTTCTAAAACTCAACGAATAGTCCTTCTCCCTGTGCTCCAGTTTGACTTTCCAACTGCCTTACTATCAATCTCCCAACTTGGAGAGACAGGCCCTTTAACCTCCTGGTTTGCACAGGTTCCCAATTTGGCAGAGGATGGAAGGGACGAGGGAGAACCCATGAGAGAGTAGCTGTTAGGCATTTGGACGGGCACATGCCACTCTAATTTCCCGGCAGGAAGAAGAATTAACCAAAGTCTCAGCCACCCACCGGGAACCAGTATAGGACATGATCCAATATTTTGGACTTGAGTTCAGCTCACAAAGAACGAGTTGAGAAATGGAGCTCAGGGGCACAGCAATTCACAAACTGGCAGAGTGATAACGGACAACTATCGTCCAAAAATCTGTTGAGGGAAGTCAACAAGGCGGACTTGAATTCGAGGCAAAATAGCAGTAAACAGATTTCAAGAGGTACCTTGGAATCGCCTGTAAAGCACAGGAAGAGGGGCACAACTTGGACAATGGTGCACTTGGCCAAAAAGGGCGTATGCGTTTTCTCCTGAATATATTCAGGAGAAAACGCATACGCCCTTTTTGGCCAAGCAAGCAAGCGGGCAATGCAAATCTGCACTACAAAGAAGTATCATTTCCCACCGGTCAAAAGGGACATCCACAAAATGTGTAAAAACCAGAAAGGCAAGACAGTCCCTGGAGAACAGGGAGCCTTGTTATGCTGATGGGCGGGATGTAAATTGCCAACTGCCTCACTGGAGGAGTGCATTGTGTTCCCTAAAACAAGTAAACAACAGAGCTACAGAGCCAAGGCCACTTCCAGTCTAGGGAATATACCTTGGGAAAACTGAAAATCAATAAGAAAGAGCCACCTCCAAATTTAGGGCTGCACTGACTACAAGAACCTCAACTTGGGTACACCTTAAATATCCCAGGAAATATAAAAATGGTTCAAAACATTGTGGTACTAACGTACGATGGAATATCCCTCAGCCATGAAATCAATGTCATAAGACCAGTAGCAGCAAAGTGAGTGGATTCAGGTACGATGATTCTAAGTGAAATAAGTCACACAGAAAAAGAAACTTATCATAAGATATCACTTATGAAGATCCTGTAAACATGGCTACACGTGAACTGAGTTAGGAAAGAGAACAGAGTCTCACATTTAGAAAACACTCTTATGCCTGCATAAAGGGGAAGGAGAGGTGGGGTGATGCATAAAACCAGAGTTTGATATAAGCACAGGGACCGTTCCAAAAACCAACTTTGGAATAGACAAGACCTACACCTTTCTCAGTGAAAGAGACTCAAAACCCCATATTTCCCACAGAGGAATATATCTGACTAGTAAGAATCTTAAAACCGATGTATAGATATGACTGCATAAGGGAATCAAGTGTGTCTAGAGTGGCATAAACATGGCAGCGAGAATCAGCTCAAACCCACTATAAAAAGGAATTTCAAAAGCAAAACCAAAAAACGGAAATTCTTTACAATTCCTTCAGGGTGTCTGAGGAAACCTGGAAAGACCCTATCTACAATGACAGCTGGATGTGGCATAAGGCTGGACACTTGGGACTGAGAGGATTGGAGAGATTGGGTGAGCAAATGCAGACCCTTTCAAGCAATAATGCATGGCCCCCATTCCATGGGTCCCAACTCTCCAGGTTCAAGGGAATATTACTACAGCTATAACATGTACAGGAAACCTAGAGAATGTACACACTGTGAATACGAAAGGTTTCTAAAACTCAAAGAATAGTCCCTCTCCTGGTGCTCCAGTTTGACTTTCCAACTGCCTTACTATCAATCTCCCAACTTGGAGAGACAGGCCCTTTAACCTCCTGGTTTGCACAGGTTCCCAATTTGGCAGAGGATGGAAGGGACGAGGGAGAACCCATGAGAGAGTAGCTGTTAGGCATTTGGACGGGCACATGTCACTCTAATTTCCCGGCAGGAAGAAGAATTAACCAAAGTGTCAGCCACCCACCGGGAACCAGTATAGGACATGATCCAAAATTTTGGACTTGCGTTCAGCTCACAAAAAAAGAGTTGAGAAATGGAGCTCAGGGGCACAGCAATTCACAAACTGGCAGAGTGATAAAGGACAACTATCGTCCAAAAATCTGTTGAGGGAAGTCAACGAGGCGGACTTGAAAGCGAGGCAAAATAGCAGGAAACAGATTTCAAGAGGTACCTTGGAATCGCCTGTAAAGCACAGGAAGAGGGGCACAACTTGGACAATGGTGCATTTGGCCAAAAAGGGCGTATGCGTTTTCTCCTGAATATATTCAGGAGAAAACGCATACGCCCTTTTTGGCCAAGCAAGCAAGCGGGCAATGCCAATCTGCACTACAAAGAAGTATCACTTCCCACCGGTCAAAAGGGACATCCACAAAATGTGTAAAAACCAGAAAGGCAAGACAGGCCCTCAAGAAAAGGGAACCTTGTTATGCTGATGGGCGGGATGTAAATTGCCAACTGCCTCACTGGAGGAGTGCATTGTGTTCCCTAAAACAAGTAAACAACAGAGCTACAGAGCCAAGGCCACTTCCAGTCTAGGGAATATACCTTGGGAAAACTGAAAATCAATAAGAAAGAGCCACCTCCAAATTTAGGGCTGCACTGACTACAAGAACCTCAACTTGGGTACACCTTAAATATCCCAGGAAATATAAAAATGGTTCAAAACATTGTGGTACTAATGTACGATGGAATATCCCTCAGCCATGAAATCAATGTCATAAGACCAGTAGCAGCAAAGTGAGTGGATTCAGGTACGATGATTCTAAGTGAAATAAGTCACACAGAAAAAGAAACTTATCATAAGATATCACTTATGAAGATCCTGTAAACATGGCTACACGTGAACTGAGTTAGGAAAGAGAACAGAGTCTCACATTTAGAAAACACTCTTATGCCTGCATAAAGGGGAAGGAGAGGTGGGGTGATGCATAAAACCAGAGTTTGATATAAGCACAGGGACCGTTCCAAAAACCAACTTTGGAATAGACAAGACCTACCCCTTCCTCAGTGAAAGAGACTCAAAACCCCATATTTCCCACAGAGGAATATATCTGACTAGTAAGAATCTTAAAACCGATGTATAGATATGACTGCATAAGGGAATCAAGTGTGTCTAGAGTGGCATAAACATGGCAGCGAGAATCAGCTCAAACCCACTCTAAAAAGGAATTTCAAAAGCAAAACCAAAAAACAGGGAAATTCTTTACAATTCCTTCAGGGTGTCTGAGGAAACCTGGAAAGACCCTATCTACAATGACAGCTGGATGTGGCATAAGGCTGGACACTTGGGACTGAGAGGATTGGTGAGATTGGGTGAGCAAATGCAGACCCTGTCAAGCAATAATGCATGGCCCCCATTCCATGGGTCCCAACTCTCCAGGTTCAAGGGAATATTACTACAGCTATAACATGTACAGGAAACCTAGAGAATGTACACACTGTGAATACGAAAGGTTTCTAAAACTCAACGAATAGTCCCTTTCCTGGTGCTCCAGTTTGACTTTCCAACTGCCTTACTATCAATCTCCCAACATGGAGAGACAGGCCCTTTAACCTCCTGGTTTGCACAGGTTCCCAATTTGGCAGAGGATTGAAGGGACGAGGGAGAACCAATGAGAGAGTAGCTGTTAGGCATTTGGACGGGCACATGTCACTCTTATTTCCCGGCAGGAAGAAGAATTAACCAAAGTCTCAGCCACCCACCGGGAACCAGTTTAGGACATAATCCAAAATTTTGGACTTGCGTTCAGCTCTCAAAAAACGAGTTGAGAAATGGAGCTCAGTGGCACAGCAATTCACAAACTGGCAGAGTGATAAAGGACCACTATCGTCCAAAAATCTGTTGAGGGAAGTCAACGAGGCGGACTTGAAAGCGAGGCAAAATAGCAGGAAACATATTTCAAGATGTACCTTGGAATCGCCTGTAAAGCACAGGAAGAGGGGCACAACTTGGACAATGGTGCACTTGGCCAAAAAGGGCGTATGCATTTTCTCCTGAATATATTCAGGAGAAAACGCATACACCCTTTTTGGCCAAGCAAGCAAGCGGGCAATGCAAATCTGCACTACAAAGAAGTATCACTTCCCACCGGTCAAAAGGGATATCCACAAAATGTGTAAAAAACAGAAAGGCAAGACAGGCCCTCAAGAAACGGGAGCCTTTTTATGCTGATGGGCGGGATGTAAGTTGCCAACTGCCTCACTGGAGGAGTGCATTGTGTTCCCTAAAACAAGTAAACAACAGAGCTACAGAGCCAAGGCCACTTCCAGTCTAGGGAATATACCTTGGGAAAACTGAAAATCAATAAGAAAGAGGCACCTCCAAATTTAGGGCTGCACTGACTACAAGAACCTCAACTTGGGTACACCTTAAATATCCCAGGAAATATAAAAATGGTTCAAAACATTGTGGTACTAATGTACGATGGAATATCCCTCAGCCATGAAATCAATGTCATAAGACCAGTAGCAGCAAAGTGAGTGGATTCAGGTACGATGATTCTAAGTGAAATAAGTCACACAGAAAAAGAAACTTATCATAAGATATCACTTATGAAGATCCTGTAAACATGGCTACACGTGAACTGAGTTAGGAAAGAGAACAGAGTCTCACATTTAGAAAACACTCTTATGCCTGCATAAAGGGGAAGGAGAGGTGGGGTGATGCATAAAACCAGAGTTTGATATAAGCACAGGGACCGTTCCAAAAACCAACTTTGGAATAGACAAGACCTACCCCTTCCTCAGTGAAAGAGACTCAAAACCCCATATTTCCCACAGAGGAATATATCTGACTAGTAAGAATCTTAAAACCTATGTATTGATATGTCTCCATAATGGAATCAAGTGTGTCTAGAGTGGCATAAACATGGCAGCGAGAATCAGCTCAAACCCACTCTAAAAAGGAATTTCAAAAGCAAAACCAAAAAACAGGGAAATTCTTTACAATTCCTTCAGGGTGTCTGAGGAAACCTGGAAAGACCCTATCTACAATGACAGCTGGATGTGGCATAAGGCTGGACACTTGGGACTGAGAGGATTGGTGAGATTGGGTGAGCAAATGCAGACCCTTTCAAGCAATAATGCATGGCCCCCATTCCATGGGTCCCAACTCTCCAGGTTGAAGGGAATATTACTACAGCTATAACATGTACAGGAAACCTAGAGAATGTACACACTGTGAATACGAAAGGTTTCGAAACTCAACGAATAGTCCCTCTCCTGGTGCTCCAGTTTGACTTTCCAACTGCCTTACTATCAATCTCCCAACTTGGAGAGACAGGCCCTTTAACCTCCTGGTTTGCACAGGTTCCCAATTTGGCAGAGGATGGAAGGGACGAGGGAGAACCCATGAGAGAGTAGTTGTTAGGCATTTGGACGGGCACATGTCACTCTAATTTCCCGGCAGGAAGAAGAATTAACCAAAGTCTCAGACACCCACCGGGAACCAGTATAGGACATGATCCAATATTTTGGACTTGCATTCAGCTCACAAAAAACGAGTTGAGAAATAGAGCTCAGGGGCACAGCAATGCACAAACTGGCAGAGTGATAAAGGACAACTATCGTCCAAAAATCTGTTGAGGGAAGTCAACGAGGCGGACTTGAAAGCGAGGCAAAATAGCAGGAAACAGATTTTAAGAGGTACCTTGGAATCGCATGTAAAGCACAGGAAGAGGGGCACAACTTGGACAATGGTGCACTTGGCCAAAAAGGGCGTATGCGTTTTCTCCTGAATATATTCAGGAGAAAACGCATACGCCCTTTTTGGCCAAGCAAGGAAGTGGGCAATGCAAATCTGCACTACAAAGAAGTATCATTTCCAACCGGTCAAGAGGGACATCCACAAAATGTGTAAAAACCAGAAAGGCAAGACAGGCCCTGGAGAACTGGGAGCCTTGTTATGCTGATGGGCGGGATGTAAATTGCCAACTGCCTCACTGGAGGAGTGCATTGTGTTCCCTAAAACAAGTAAACAACAGAGCTACAGAGCCAAGGCCACTTCCAGTCTAGGGAATATACCTTGGGAAAACTGAAAATCAATAAGAAAGAGCCACCTCCAAATTTAGGGCTGCACTGACTACAAGAACCTCAACTTGGGTACACCTTAAATATCCCAGGTAATATAAAAATGGTTCAAAACATTTTGGTACTTACGTACGATGGAATATCCCTCAGCCATGAAATCAATGTCATAAGACCAGTAGCAGCAAAGTGAGTGGATTCAGGTACGATGATTCTAAGTGAAATAAGTCTCACAGAAAAAGAAACTTATCATAAGATATCACTTATGAAGATCCTGTAAACATGGCTACACGTGAACTGAGTTAGGAAAGAGAACAGAGTCTCACATTTAGAAAACACTCTTATGCCTGCATAAAGCGGAAGGAGAGGTGGGGTGATGCATAAAACCTGAGTTTGATATAAGCACAGGGACCGTTCCAAAAACCAACTTTGGAATAGACAAGACCTACACCTTCCTCAGTGAAAGAGACTCAAAACCCCATATTTCCCTCAGAGGAATATATCTGACTAGTAAGAATCTTAAAACCTATGTATTGATATGACTCCATAAGGGAATCAAGGGTGTCTAGAGTGGCATAAACATGGCAGCGAGAATCAGCTCAAACCCACTATAAAAAGGAATTTCAAAAGCAAAACCAAAAAACAGGGAAATTCTTTACAATTCCTTCAGGGTGTCTGAGGAAACCTGGAAAGACCCTATCTACAATGACAGCTGGATGTGGCATAAAGCTGGACACTTGGGACTGAGAGGATTGGTGAGATTGGGTGAGCAAATGCAGACCCTTTCAAGCAATAATGCATGGCCCCCATTCCATGGGTCCCAACTCTCCAAGTTCAAGGGAATATTACTACAGCTATAACATGTACAGGAAACCTAGAGAATGTACACACTGTGAATACGAAAGGTTTCTAAAACTCAACGAATAGTCCCTCTCCTGGTGCTCCAGTTTGACTTTCCAACTGCCTTACTATCAATCTCCCAACTTGGAGAGACAGGCCCTTTAACCTCCTGGTTTGCAGAGGTTCCCAATTTGGCAGAGGATGGAAGGGACGAGGGAGAACCCATGAGAGAGTAGTTGTTAGGCATTTGGACGGCACATGTCACTCTAATTTCCCGGCAGGAAGAAGAATTAACCAAAGTCTCAGCCACCCCCCGGGAACCAGTATAGGACATGATCCAATATTTTGGACTTGGGTTCAGCTCACAAAGAACGAGTTGAGAAATGGAGCTCAGGGGCACAGCAATTCACAAACTGGCAGAGTGATAAAGGACAACTATCGTCCAAAAGTCTGTTGAGGGAAGTCAACGAGGCGGACTTGAATTCGAGGCAAAATAGCAGTAAACAGATTTCAAGAGGTACCTTGGAATCGCCTGTAAAGCACAGGAAGAGGGGCAAAACTTGGACAATGGTGCACTTGGCCAAAAAGGGCGTATGCGTTTTCTCCTGAATATATTCAGGAGAAAACGCATACGCCCTTTTTGGCCAAGCAAGCAAGCGGGCAATGCAAATCTGCACTACAAAGAAGTATCATTTCCCACCGGTCAAAAGGGACATCCACAAAATGTGTAAAAACCAGAAAGGCAAGACAGGCCCTCGAGAACAGGGAGCCTTGTTATGCTGATGGGCGGGATGTAAATTGCCAACTGCCTCACTGGAGGAGTGCATTGTGTTCCCTAAAACAAGTAAACAACAGAGCTACAGAGCCAAGGCCACTTCCAGTCTAGGGAATATACCTTGGGAAAACTGAAAATCAATAAGAAAGAAAGAGCCACCTCCAAATTTAGGGCTGCACTGACTACAAGAACCTCAACTTGGGTACACCTTAAATATCCCAGGAAATATAAAAATGGTTCAAAACACTGTGGTACTTACGTACGATGGAATATCCCTCAGCCATGAAATCAATGTCATAAGACCAGTAGCAGCAAAGTGAGTGGATTCAGGTACGATGATTCTAAGTGAAATAAGTCACACAGAAAAAGAAACTTATCATAAGATATCACTTATGAAGATCCTGTAAACATGGCTACACATGAACTGAGTTAGGAAAGAGAACAGAGTCTCACATTTAGAAAACACTCTTATGCCTGCATAAAGGGGAAGGAGAGGTGGGGTGATGCATAAAACCAGAGTTTGATATAAGCACAGGGACCGTTCCAAAAACCAACTTTGGAATAGACAAGACCTACACCTTCCTCAGTGAAAGAGACTCAAAACCCCATATTTCCCACAGAGGGTTATATCTGACTAGTAAGAATCTTAAAACCTATGTATTGATATGACTCCATAAGGGAATCAAGTGTGTCTAGAGTGGCATAAACATGGCAGCAAGAATCAGCTCAAAACCACTCTAAAAAGGAATTTCAAAAGCAAAACCAAAAAACAGGGAAATTCTTTACAATTCCTTCAGGGTGTCTGAGGAAACCTGGAAAGACCCTATCTACAATGACAGCCGGATGTGGCATAAAGCTGGACACTTGGGACTGAGAGGATTGGTGAGATTGGCTGAGCAAATGCAGACCCTTTCAAGCAATAATGCATGGCCCCCATTCCATGGGTCCCAACTCTCCAGGTTGAAGGGAATATTACTACAGCTATAACATGTACAGGAAACCTAGAGAATGTACACACTGTGAATACGAAAGGATTCTAAAACTCAACGAATAGTCCCTCTCCTGGTGCTCCAGTTTGACTTTCCAACTGCCTTACTATCAATCTCCCAACTTGGAGAGACAGGCCCTTTAACCTCCTGGTTTGCACAGGTTCCCAATTTGGCAGAGGATGGAAGGGACGAGGGAGAACCCATGAGAGAGTAGCTGTTAGGCATTTGGACGGGCACATGTCACTCTAATTTCCCGGCAGGAAGAAGAATTAACCAAAGTCTCAGCCACCCACCGGGAACCAGTATAGGACATAATCCAAAATTTTGGACTTGCGTTCAGCTCACAAAAAACGAGTTGAGAAATGGAGCTCAGGGGCACAGCAATTCACAAACTGGCAGAGTGATAAAGGACAACTATCGTCCAAAAATCTGTTGAGGGAAGTCAACGAGGCGGACTTGAAAGCGAGGCAAAATAGCAGGAAACAGATTTCAAGAGGTACCTTGGAATCGCCTGTAAAGCACAGGAAGAGGGGCACAACTTGGACAATGGTGCACTTAGCCTAAAAGGGCGTATGCGTTTTCTCCTGAATATATTCAGGAGAAAACGCATACGCCCTTTTTGGCCAAGCAAGCAAGCGGGCAATGCAAATCTACACTACAAAGAAGTATCACTTCCCACCGGTCAAAAGGGACATCCACAAAATGTGTAAAAACCAGAAAGGCAAGACAGGCCCTCAAGAAAAGGGAGCCTTGTTATGCTGATGGGCGGGATGTAAATTGCCAACTGCCTCACTGGAGGAGTGCATTGTGTTCCCTAAAACAAGTAAACAACAGAGCTACAGAGCCAAGGCCACTTCCAGTCTAGGGAATATACCTTGGGAAAACTGAAAATCAATAAGAAAGAGCCACCTCCAAATTTAGGGCTGCACTGACTACAAGAACCTCAACTTGGGTACACCTTAAATATCCCAGGAAATATAAAAATGGTTCAAAACATTGTGGTACTAACGTACGATGGAATATCCCTCAGCCATGAAATCAATGTCATAAGACCAGTGGCAGCAAAGTGAGTGGATTCAGGTACGATGATTCTAAGTGAAATAAGTCACACAGAAAAAGAAACTTATCATAAGATATCACTTATGAAGATCCTGTAAACATGGCTACACGTGAACTGAGTTAGGAAAGAGAACAGAGTCTCACATTTAGAAAACACTCTTATGCCTGCATAAAGGGGAAGGAGAGGTGGGGTGATGCATAAAACCAGAGTTTGATATAAGCACAGGGACCGTTCCAAAAACCAACTTTGGAATAGACAAGACCTACACCTTCCTCAGTGAAAGAGACTCAAAACCCCATATTTCCCTCAGAGGAATATATCTGACTAGTAAGAATCTTAAAACCGATGTATTGATATGACTCCATAAGGGAATCAAGTGTGTCTAGAGTGGCATAAACATGGCAGCGAGAATCAGCTCAAACCCACTCTTAAAAGGAATTTCAAAAGCAAAACCAAAAAACAGGGAAATTCTTTACACTTCTTTCAGGGTGTCTGAGGAAACCTGGAAAGACCCTATCTACAATGACTGCTGGATGTGGCATAAGGCTGGACACTTGGGACTGAGAGGATTGGTGAGATTGGGTGAGCAAATGCAGACCCTTTCAAGCAATAATGCATGGCCCCCATTCCATGGGTCCCAACTCTCCAGGTTGAAGGGAATATTACTACAGCTATAACATGTACAGGAAACCTAGAGAATGTACACACTGTGAATACGAAAGGATTCTAAAACTCAACGAATAGTCCCTCTCCTGGTGCTCCAGTTTGACTTTCCAACTGCATTACTATCAATCTCCCAACTTGGAGAGACAGGCCCTTTAACCTCCTGGTTTGCACAGGTTCCCAATTTGGCAGAGGATGGAAGGGACGAGGGAGAACCCATGAGAGAGTAGCTGTTAGGCATTTGGACGGGCACATGTCACTCTAATTTCCCGGCAGGAAGAAGAATTAACCAAAGTCTCAGCCACCCACCGGGAACCAGTATAGGACATGATCCAAAATTTTGGACTTGCGTTCAGCTCACAAAAAACGAGTTGAGAAATGGAGCTCAGGGGCACAGCAATTCACAAACTGGCAGAGTGATAAAGGACAACTATCGTCCAAAAATCTGTTGAGGGAAGTCAACGAGGCGGACTTGAAAGCAAGGCAAAATAGCAGGAAACAGATTTCAAGAGGTACCTTGGAATCGCCTGTAAAGCACAGGAAGAGGGGCACAACTTGGACAATGGTGCACTTGGCCAAAAAGGGCGTATGCGTTTTCTCCTGAATATATTCAGGAGAAAACGCATACGCCCTTTTTGGCCAAGCAAGCAAGCGGGCAATGCAAATCTGCGCTACAAAGAAGTATCACTTCCCACCGGTCAAAAGGGACATCCACAAAATGTGTAAAAACCAGAAAGGCAAGACAGGCCCTGGAGAACAGGGAGCCTTGTTATGCTGAAGGGCGGGATGTAAATTGCCAACTGCCTCACTGGAGGAGTGCATTGTGTTCCCTAAAACAAGTAAACAACAGAGCTACAGAGCCAAGGCCACTTCCAGTCTAGGGAATATACCTTGGGAAAACTGAAAATCAATAAGAAAGAGCCACCTCCAAATTTAGGGCTGCACTGACTACAAGAACCTCAACTTGGGTACACCTTAAATATCCCAGGAAATATAAAAATGGTTCAAAACATTGTGGTACTTACGTACGATGGAATATTCCTCAGCCATGAAATCAATGTCATATGACCAGTAGCAGCAAAGTGAGTGGATTCAGGTACAATGATTCTAAGTGAAATAAGTCTCACAGAAAGAGAAACTTATCATAAGATATCACTTATGAAGATCCTGTAAATATTGCTAAACGTGAACTGAGTTAGGAAAGAGAACAGAGTCTCACATTTAGAAAACACTCTTATGCCTGCATAAAGGGGAAGGAGAGGTGGGGTGATGCATAAAACCAGAGTTTGATATAAGCACAGGGACCGTTCCAAAAACCAACTTTGGAATAGACAAGACCTACACCTTCCTCAGTGAAAGAGACTCAAAACCCCATATTTCCCTCAGAGGAATATATCTGACTAGTAAGAATCTTAAAACCTATGTATTGATATGACTCCATAAGGCAAACAAGTGTGTCTAGAGTGGCATAAACATGGCAGCGAGAATCAGCTCAAACCCACTCTAAAAAGGAATTTCAAAAGCAAAACTAAAAAACAGGGAAATTCTTTACAATTCCTTCAGGGTGTCTGAGGAAACCTGGAAAGACCCTATCTACAATGACAGCTGGATGTGGCATAAGGCTGGACACTTGGGACTGAGGGGATTGGAGAGATTGGGTGAGCAAATGCAGACCCTTTCAAGCAATAATGCATGGCCCCCATTCCATGGGTCACAACTCTCCAGGTTGAAGGGAATATTACTACAGCTATAACATGTACAGGAAACCTAGAGAATGTACACACTGTGAATACGAAAGGTTTCTAAAACTCAACGAATAGTCCCTCTCCTGGTGCTCCAGTTTGACTTTCTAACTGCCTTACTGTCAATCTCCCAACTTGGAGAGACAGGCCCTTTAACCTCCTGATTTGGACAGGTTCCCAATTTGGCAGAGGATGGAAGGCACGAGGGAGAACCCATGAGAGAGTAGCTGTTAGGTATTTGGATGGGCACATGTCACTCTAATTTCCCGGCAGGAAGAAGAATTAACCAAAGTCTCAGCCACCCACCGGGAACCAGTATAGGACATGATCCAAAATTTTGGACTTGCGTTCATTTCACAAAAAAAGAGTTGAGAAATGGAGCTCAGTGCACAGCAATTCACTAACTGGCAGAGTGATAAAGGACAACTATCGTCCAAAAATCTGTTGAGGGAAGTCAACGAGGCGGACTTGACAGCGAGGCAAAATAGCAGGAAACAGATTTCAAGAGGTACCTTGGAATCGCCTGTAAAGCACAGGAAGAGGGGCACAACTTGGATAATGGTGCACTTGGCCAAAAAGGGCGTATGCGTTTTCTGCTGAATATATTCAGGAGAAAACGCATACGCCCTTTTTGGCCAAGCAAGCAAGCGGGCAATGCAAATCTGCACTACAAAGAAGTATCATTTCCCACCGGTCAAAAGGGACATCCACAAAATGTGTAAAAACCAGAAAGGCAAGACAGGCCCTGGAGAACAGGGAGCCTTGTTATGCTGATGGGTGGAATGTAAATTGCCAACTGCCTCACTGGAGGAGTGCATTGTGTTCCCTAAAACAAGTAAACAACAGAGCTACAGAGCCAAGGCCACTTCCAGTCTAGGGAATATACCTTGGGAAAACTGAAAATCAATAAGAAAGAGCCACCTCCAAATTTAGGGCTGCACTGACTACAAGAACCTCAACTTGGGTACACCTTAAATATCCCAGGAAATATAAAAATGGTTCAAAACATTGTGGTACTTACGTACGATGGAGTATCCCTCAGCCATGAAATCAATGTCATAAGACCAGTAGCAGCAAAGTGAGTGGATTCAGGTACGATGATTCTAAGTGAAATAAGTCACACAGAAAAAGAAACTTATCATAAGATATCACTTATGAAGATCCTGTAAACATGGCTACACGTGAACAGAGTTAGGAAAGAGAACAGAGTCTCACATTTAGAAAACACTCTTATGCCTGCATAAAGGGGAAGGAGAGGTGGGGTGATGCATAAAACCAGAGTTTGATATAAGCACAGGGACCGTTCCAAAAACCAACTTTGGAATAGACAAGACCTACACCTTCCTCAGTGAAAGAGACTCAAAACCCCATATTTCCCGCAGAGAATATATCTGACTAGTAAGAATCTTAAAACCGATGTATAGATATGACTGCATAAGGGAATCAAGTGTGTCTAGAGTGGCAAAAACATGGCAGCGAGAATCAGCTCAAACCCACTATAAAAAGGAATTTCAAAAGCAAAACCAAAAAACAGGGAAATTCTTTACAATTCCTTCAGGTTGTCTGAGGAAACCTGGAAAGACCCTATCTGCAATGACAGCTGGATGTGGCATAAGGCTGGACACTTGGGACTGAGAGGATTGGTGAGATTGGGTGAGCAAATGCAGACCCTTTCAAGCAATAATGCATGGCCCCCATTCCTTGGGTCCCAACTCTCCAGGTTGAAGGGAATATTACTACAGCTATAACATGTACAGGAAACCTAGAGAATGTACACACTGTGAATACGAAAGGTTTCTAAAACTCAACGAATAGTCCCTCTTCTGGTGCTCCAGTTTGACTTTCCAACTGCCTTACTATCAATCTCCCAACTTGGAGAGACAGGCCCTTTAACCTCCTGGTTTGCACAGGTTCCCAATTTGGCAGAGGATGGAAGGGACGAGGGAGAACCCATGAGAGAGTAGCTGTTAGGCATTTGGACGGGCACATGTCACTCTAATTTACCGGCAGGAAGAAGAATTAACCAAAGTGTCAGCCACCCACCGGGAACCAGTATAGGACATGATCCAAAATTTTGGACTTGCGTTCAGCTCACAAAAACGAGTTGAGAAATGGAGCTCAGGGGCACAGCAATTCACAAACTGGCAGAGTGATAAAGGACAACTATCGTCCAAAAATCTGTTGAGGGAAGTCAACGAGGCGGACTTGAAAGCGAGGCAAAATAGCAGGAAACAGATTTCAAGAGGTACCTTGGAATCGCCTGTAAAGCACAGGAAGAGGGGCACAACTTGGACAATGGTGCACTTGGCCAAAAAGGGCGTATGCGTTTTCTCCTGAATATATTCAGGAGAAAACGCATACGCCCTTTTTGGCCAAGCAAGCAAGCGGGCAATGCAAATCTGCACTACAAAGAAGTATCACTTCCCACCGGTCAAAAGGGACATCCACAAAATGTGTAAAAACCAGAAAGGCAAGACAGGCCCTGGAGAACAGGGAGCCTTGTTATGCTGATGGGCGGGATGTAAATTGCCAACTGCCTCACTGGAGGAGTGCATTGTGTTCCCTAAAACATGTAAACAACAGAGCTACAGAGCCAAGGCCACTTCCAGTCTAGGGAATATACCTTGGGAAAACTGAAAATCAATAAGAAAGAGCCACCTCCAAATTTAGGGCTGCACTGACTACAAGAACCTCAACTTGGGTACACCTTAAATATCCCAGGAAATATAAAAATGGTTCAAAACATTGTGGTACTTACGTACGATGGAATATCCCTCAGCCATGAAATCAATGTCATAAGACCAGTAGCAGCAAAGTGAGTGGATTCAGGTACGATGATTCTAAGTGAAATAAGTCACACAGAAAAAGAAACTTATCATAAGATATCACTTATGAAGATCCTGTAAACATGGCTACACGTGAACAGAGTTAGGAAAGAGAACAGAGTCTCACATTTAGAAAACACTCTTATGCCTGCATAAAGGGGAAGGAGAGGTGGGGTGATGCATAAAACCAGAGTTTGATATAAGCACAGGGACCGTTCCAAAAACCAACTTTGGAATAGACAAGACCTACACCTTCCTCAGTGAAAGAGACTCAAAACCCCATATTTCCCGCAGAGAATATATCTGACTAGTAAGAATCTTAAAACCGATGTATAGATATGACTGCATAAGGGAATCAAGTGTGTCTAGAGTGGCATAAACATGGCAGCGAGAATCAGCTCAAACCCACTATAAAAAGGAATTTCAAAATCAAAACCAAAAAACAGGGAAATTCTTTACAATTCCTTCAGGTTGTCTGAGGAAACCTGGAAAGACCCTATCTACAATGACAGCTGGATGTGGCATAAGGCTGGACACTTGGGACTGAGAGGATTGGTGAGATTGGGTGAGCAAATGCAGACCCTTTCAAGCAATAATGCATGGCCCCCATTCCTTGGGTCCCAACTCTCCAGGTTGAAGGGAATATTACTACAGCTATAACATGTACAGGAAACCTAGAGAATGTACACACTGTGAATACGAAAGGTTTCTAAAACTCAACGAATTGTCCCTCTCCTGGTGCTCCAGTTTGACTTTCCAACTGCCTTACTATCAATCTCCCAACTTGGAGAGACAGGCCCTTTAACCTCCTGGTTTGCACAGGTTCCCAATTTGGCAGAGGATGGAAGGGACGAGGGAGAACCCATGAGAGAGTAGCTGTTAGGCATTTGGACGGGCACATGTCACTCTAATTTCCCGGCAGGAAGAAGAATTAACCAAAGTGTCAGCCACCCACCGGGAACCAGTATAGGACATGATCCAAAATTTTGGACTTGCGTTCAGCTCACAAAAAACGAGTTGAGAAATGGAGCTCAGGGGCACAGCAATTCACAAACTGGCAGAGTGATAAAGGACAACTATCGTCCAAAAATCTGTTGAGGGAAGTCAACGAGGCGGACTTGAAAGCGAGGCAAAATAGCAGGAAACAGATTTCAAGAGGTACCTTGGAATCGCCTGTAAAGCACAGGAAGAGGGGCACAACTTGGACAATGGTGAACTTGGCCAAAAAGGGCGTATGCGTTTTCTCCTGAATATATTCAGGAGAAAACGCATACGCCCTTTTTGGCCAAGCAAGCAAGCGGGCAATGCAAATCTGCACTACAAAGAAGTATCACTTCCCACCGGTCAAAAGGGACATCCACAAAATGTGTAAAAACCAGAAAGGCAAGACTGGCCCTCGAGAACAGGGAGCCTTGTTATGCTGATGGGCGGGATGTAAATTGCCAACTGCCTCACTGGAGGAGTGCATTGTGTTCCCTAAAACAAGTAAACAACAGAGCTACAGAGCCAAGGCCACTTCCAGTCTAGGGAATTTACCTTGGGAAAACTGAAAATCAATAAGAAAGAGCCACCTCCAAATTTAGGGCTGCACTGACTACAAGAACCTCAACTTGGGTACACCTTAAATATCCCAGGAAATATAAAAATGGTTCAAAACATTGTGGTACTTACGTACGATGGAATATCCCTCAGCCATGAAATCAATGTCATAAGACCAGTAGCAGCAAAGTGAGTGGATTCAGGTACGATGATTCTAAGTGAAATAAGTCACACAAAAAAAGAAGCTTATCATAAGATATCACTTATGAAGATCCTGTAAACATGGCTACACGTGAACTGAGTTAGGAAAGAGAACAGAGTCTCACATTTAGAAAACACTCTTATGCCTGCATGAAGGGGAAGGAGAGGTGGGGTGATGCATAAAACCAGAGTTTGATATAAGCACAGGGACCGTTCCAAAAACCAACTTTGGAATAGACAAGACCTACACCTTCCTCAGTGAAAGAGACTCAAAACCCCATATTTCCCTCAGAGGAATATATCTGACTAGTAAGAATCTTAAAACCTATGTATTGATATGACTCCATAAGGGAATCAAGTGTGTCTAGAGTGGCATAAACATGGCAGCGAGAATCAGCTCAAACCCACTCTAAAAAGGAATTTCAAAAGCAAAACCAAAAAACAGGGAAATTCTTTACAATTCCTTCAGGGTGTCTGAGGAAACCTGGAAAGACCCTATCTACAATGACAGCTGGATGTGGCATAAGGCTGGACACTTGGGACTGAGAGGATTGGAGAGATTGGGTGAGCAAATGCAGACCCTTTCAAGCAATAATGCATGGCCCCCATTCCATGGGTCACAACTCTCCAGCTTGAAGGGAATATTACTACAGCTATAACATGTACAGGAAACCTAGAGAATGTACACACTGTGAATACGAAAGGTTTCTAAAACTCAACGAATAGTCCCTCTCCTGGTGCTCCAGTTTGACTTTCCAACTGCCTTACTGTCAATCTCCCAACTTGGAGAGACAGGCACTTTAACCCCCTGGTTTGGACAGGTTCCCAATTTGGCAGAGGATGGAAGGGACGAGGGAGAACCCATGAGAGAGTAGCTGTTAGGTATTTGGATGGGCACATGTCACTCTAATTTCCCGGCAGGAAGAAGAATTAACCAAAGTCTCAGCCACCCACCGGGAACCAGTATAGGACATGATCCAAAATTTTGGACTTGCGTTCAGCTCACAAAAAACGAGTTGAGAAATGGAGCTCAGGGGCACAGCAATTCACTAACTGGCAGAGTGATAAAGGACAACTATCGTCCAAAAATCTGTTGAGGGAAGTCAACGAGGCGGACTTGAAAGCGAGGCAAAATAGCAGGAAACAGATTTCAAGAGGTACCTTGGAATCGCCTGTAAAGCACAGGAAGAGGGGAACAACTTGGATAATGGTGCACTTGGCCAAAAAGGGCGTATGCGTTTTCTCCTGAATATATTCAGGAGAAAACGCATACGCCCTTTTTGGCCAAGCAAGCAAGGGGGCAATGCAAATCTGCACTACAAAGAAGTATCATTTCCCACCGGTCAAAAGGGACATCCACAAAATGTGTAAAAACCAGAAAGGCAAGACAGGCCCTGGAGAACAGGGAGCCTTGTTATGCTGATGGGCGGGATGTAAATTGCCAACTGCCTCACTGGAGGAGTGCATTGTGTTCCCTAAAACAAGTAAACAACAGAGCTACAGAGCCAAGGCCACTTCCAGTCTAGGGAATATACCTTGGGAAAACTGAAAATCAATAAGAAAGAGCCACCTCCAAATTTAGGGCTGCACTGACTACAAGAACCTCAACTTGGGTACACCTTAAATATCCCAGGAAATATAAAAATGGTTCAAAACATTGTGGTACTTACGTACGATGGAATATCCCTCAGCCATGAAATCAATGTCATAAGACCAGTAGCAGCAAAGTGAGTGGATTCAGGTACGATGATTCTAAGTGAAATAAGTCACACAGAAAAAGAAACTTATCATAAGATATCACTTATGAAGATCCTGTAAACATGGCTACACGTGAACAGAGTTAGGAAAGAGAACAGAGTCTCACATTTAGAAAACACTCTTATGCCTGCATAAAGGGGAAGGAGAGGTGGGGTGATGCATAAAACCAGAGTTTGATATAAGCACAGGGACCGTTCCAAAAAGCAACTTTGGAATAGACAAGACCTACACCTTCCTCAGTGAAAGAGACTCAAAACCCCATGTTTCCCGCAGAGAATATATCTGACTAGTAAGAATCTTAAAACCGATGTATAGATATGACTGCATAAGGGAATCAAGTGTGTCTAGAGTGGCATAAACATGGCAGCGAGAATCAGCTCAAACCCACTATAAAAAGGAATTTCAAAAGCAAAACCAAAAAACAGGGAAATTCTTTACAATTCCTTCAGGTTGTCTGAGGAAACCTGGAAAGACCCTATCTACAATGACAGCTGGATGTGGCATAAGGCTGGACACTTGGGACTGAGAGGATTGGTGAGATTGGGTGAGCAAATGCAGACCCTTTCAAGCAATAATGCATGGCCCCCATTCCTTGGGTCCCAACTCTCCAGGTTGAAAGGAATATTACTACAGCTATAACATGTACAGGAAACCTAGAGAATGTACACACTGTGAATACGAAAGGTTTCTAAAACTCAACGAATAGTCCCTCTCCTGGTGCTCCAGTTTGACATTCCAACTGCCTTACTATCAATCTCCCAACTTGGAGAGACAGGCCCTTTAACCTCCTGGTTTGCACAGGTTCCCAATTTGGCAGAGGATGGAAGGGACGAGGGAGAACCCATGAGAGAGTAGCTGTTAGGCATTTGGACGGGCACATGTCACTCTAATTTCCCGGCAGGAAGAAGAATTAACCAAAGTCTCAGCCACCCACCGGGAACCAGTATAGGACATGATCCAAAATTTTGGACTTGCGTTCAGCTCACAAAAAACGAGTTGAGAAATGGAGCTCAGGGGCACAGCAATTCACAAAATGGCAGAGTGATAAAGGACAACTATCGTCCAAAAATCTGTTGAGGGAAGTCAACGAGGCGGACTTGAAAGCGAGGCAAAATCGCAGGAAACAGATTTCAAGAGGTACCTTGGAATCGCCTGTAAAGCACAGGAAGAGGGGCACAACTTGGACAATGGTGCACTTGGCCAAAAAGGGCGTATGCGTTTTCTCCTGAATATATTCAGGAGAAAACGCATACGCCTTTTTTGGCCAAGCAAGCAAGCGGGCAATGCAAATCTGCACTACAAAGAAGTATCACTTCCCACCGGTCAAAAGGGACATCCACAAAATGTGTAAATACCAGAAAGGCAAGACAGGCCCTCGAGAACAGGGAGCCTTGTAATGCTGATGGGCGGGATGTAAATTGCCAACTGCCTCACTGGAGGAGTGCATTGTGTTCCCTAAAACAAGTAAACAACAGAGCTACAGAGCCAAGTCCACTTCCAGTCTAGGGAATATACCTTGGGAAAACTGAAAATCAATAAGAAAGAGCCACCTCCAAATTTAGGGCTGCACTGACTACAAGAAGCTCAACTTGGGTACACCTTAAATATCCCAGGAAATATAAAAATGGTTCAAAACATTGTGGTACTTACGTACGATGGAATATCCCTCAGCCATGAAATCAATGTCATAAGACCAGTAGCAGCAAAGTGAGTGGATTCAGGTACGATGATTCTAAGTGAAATAAGTCACACAAAAAAAGAAACTTATCATAAGATATCACTTATGAAGATCCTGTAAACATGGCTACACGTGAAGTGAGTTAGGAAAGAGAACAGAGTCTCACATTTAGAAAACACTCTTATGCCTGCATGAAGGGGAAGGAGAGGTGGGGTCATGCATAAAACCAGAGTTTGATATAAGCACAGGGACCGTTCCAAAAACCAACTTTGGAATAGACAAGACCTACACCTTCCTCAGTGAAAGAGACTCAAAACCCCATATTTCCCGCAGAGGAATATATCTGACTAGTAAGAATCTTAAAACCTATATATTGATATAACTCCATAAGGGAATCAAGCGTGTCTAGAGTGGCATAAACATGGCAGCGAGAATCAGCTCAAACCCACTATAAAAAGGAATTTCAAAAGCAAAACCAAAAAACAGGGAAATTCTTTACAATTCCTTCAGGATTTCTGAGGAAACCTGGAAAGACCCTATCTACAATGACAGCTGGATGTGGCATAAGGCTGGACACTTGGGACTGAGAGGATTGGAGAGATTGGGTGAGCAAATGCAGACCCTTTCAAGCTATAATGCATGGCCCCCATTCCATTGGTCCCAACTCTCCAGGTTGAAGGGAATATTACTACAGCTATAACATGTACAGGAAACCTAGAGAATGTACACACTGTGAATACGAAAGGTTTCTAAAACTCAACGAATAGTCACTCTCCTGGTGCTCCAGTTTGACTTTCCAACTGCCTTACTATCAATCTCCCAACTTGGAGAGACAGGCCCTTTAACCTCCTGGTTTGCACAGGTTCCCAATTTGGCAGAGGATGGAAGGGACGAGGGATAACCCATGAGAGAGTAGCTGTTAGGCATTTGGACGGGCACATGTCACTCTAATTTCCCGGCAGGAAGAAGAATTAACCAAAGTCTCAGCCACCCACCGGGAACCAGTATAGGACATGATCCAAAATTTTGGACTTGCGTTCAGCTCACAAAAAACGAGTTGAGAAATGGAGCTCAGGGGCACAGCAATTCACTAACTGGCAGAGTGATAAAGGACAACTATCGTCCAAAAATCTGTTGAGGGAAGTCAACGAGGCGGACTTGAAAGCGAGGCAAAATAGCAGGAAACAGATTTCAAGAGGTACCTTGGAATCGCCTGTAAAGCACAGGAAGAGGGGCACAACTTGGACAATGGTGCACTTGGACAAAAAGGGCGTATGCGTTTTCTCCTGAATATATTCAGGAGAAAACGCATACGCCCTTTTTGGCCAAGCAAGCAAGCGGGCAATGCAAATCTGCACTACAAAGAAGTATCACTTCCCACCGGTCAAAAGGGACATCCACAAAATGTGTAAAAACCAGAAAGGCAAGACAGGCCCTGGAGAACAGGGAGCCTTGTTATGCTGATGGGCAGGATGTAAATTGCCAACTGCCTCACTGGAG